>NC_134485.1:232719724-232947680 GCF_040206685.1 Ascaphus truei | reverse complement strand
AGAGTGGGAGAGAGAGAGAGGGTGGGAGAGAGAGAGAGAGAGAGAGAGAGGGTGGGAGAGAGAAAGAGAGGGTGGGAGAGAGAGACAGAGAGACGGATAAAGAGAGACAGAGACGGATAGAGAGAGACAGAGAGACGGATAGAGAGAGACTAAGGCTGGGGCCATAGAGGGGTGAGCAGTTCGGAACCGTGCTGACGCTGAGGCTCGCCTGCTGAAATCTGCGCGATTTCATGCCCATGCAGGCGAGCCAGCGGGCGCGATCGGGAGACGGGGGGAGACGGGGCAGTGACATCGCTGGGCCAATCCCCTGCGACGCACCGACGTCAACGTCATGGCGCCGTGACGTTGACGCTGCTCCGCGCTGATTGGATGTTTTCAGCCGACAGTGCTCTGAAAAACAGTTTTGCTGTCGGCTGAAAAATCCAGCGCCTCAGCACGCCTGCGGACGCTCGCGTGAGCCCCCTCTCAAGGCATCCTCATTGAGGATGCAGGGGCTCAGCACGGAGCGTCCGCACGGCTCAGCGCGGCCTGTCCTTCTATGGACTCGGCCAGAGAGCCAGAGAGAGAGAGACACAGAAAAAGAGAGAGACACAGAAAAAGAGAGACACACAGAAAAAGAGAGACACACAGAAAAAGAGAGACACACAGAAAAAGAGAGACACACAGAAAAAGAGAGACAGAGAGAGAGAATGTGAGACAAAGACAGATAGAGTGCGGGCGAGAATGCGAGGGCGAGGGCGACACAGGGAGAAGGCGAGGGCGACACAGGGAGAAGGCGAGGGCGACACAGGGAGAAGGCGAGGGCGACACAGGGAGAGGGTGACACTCACAGACACACACACTCACAGACACGCAGAGACACACACGCAGAGACACACTCACACAGAGACACACTCACGCAGAGACACACTCACGCAGACACACTCACGCAGAGACACACACTCACTCAGGCACACACACAGGCACACTCAGACACACTCACGCAGAGACACACACGCAGAGACAAACACGCAGAGACACACTCACTCAGACACACACTCACTCAGACACACACTCACTCAGACACACACTCACTCAGAGACACACTCACTCAGAGACACACTCACTCAGAGACACACTCACTCAGAGACACACTCACTCAGAGACACTCAGAGACACACACTCACTCTGACACACACACACACAGACACACACACACAGGCACACACACACAGGTACACACACACAGGCACACACACACAGGCACACACACACAGGCACACACACTCAGACACACTCACTCAGACACACTCACTCAGACACACTCACTCACACAGAGACACACACGCAGAGACACTCATGCAGAGACACACTCACTCAGAGACACACTCACTCAGAACACTCAGAGACACACACTCGCTCTGACACACACACACACACACAGACACACACACAGACACACACACAGACACACACACAGACACACACAGGCACACACACACAGACACTCACTCACAGACACTCACTCACAGACACTCACTCACAGACACACACAGACACTCACTCTGTCACTCACACACACACTCACCGGGTCGCACGCGGCAGCAGGCCCCTCCGCACAGCAGCAGGCCCCTCCGCACGGCAGCAGGCCCCTCCGCACGGCAGCAGGCCCCTCCGCACGGCAGCAGCCCCCTCCGCACGGCAGCAGGCCCTTCCCCCCCGAAGCACGCTCCCCGAACACCAAGCGGGGATCGGGGGCAGGTGATTAGGGGGAGATCATGCGCAGGAGGCGCGCACGGGGGAAGCTGGGTTGGCGCTTCCCCCTCCGTCCCACTTGGGTTGCGCGCGGGGCTTGCTTTGGGCTTCCCCCTCCGTCCCACGTAGGGAGCGGAGGGGGGAGGGAGCGGAGGGGGCTAGATTGCGCGCGGCGCTTGTTTTGGGCTTCCCCCTCCGTCCCACGTGGGGAGCGGGGGGTTCTGGGTTGCTGGGGGGGGCAGGCAGCGGGCCCACAGGCAGCACAGAGGGCAGGACACCCTGCTTGCCCTGTGCATGCGCGCTGGGACCAAGGAAATCGCCGCCATTTTTTTTTTTACTTTTTTAAAAATGTAATGAACAGGCACCCGGCCGGGCTCCCCCTGACTCACGGGAGGAGATCAGGAGGGGGAGGAGATCAGGGGAAGGAGCTCTCCCCCGCGTTAACCCAATCAGGGAGGGAGATTATTTATTTATTAAAAAAAATAAAAAAATTCATAGAGCTGCAGCACGGCTCGCCAGCGGCCTAAATCCACTCGCAATGGGCGAGTGGTTATCATTATTTGTCGAGCACTGGCTATATGTATTTAATGTATTTATTGTCCGTTATGTATTTAAAATGGGCACATTCACTATTATTCATTTGTGGATAATAGTAATTGTGCCCATTACTATACTGTATGTGTTAGGGGGGAGGGGGGTTATTTATTTATAAGTATGTATGTGTTTTGACATTAATTGGGTGGGTGGGGCACATAATTGGTACTGCAGGCCTGCGGGTAGCACCCGAGGGCCCCCGCTGGCCTATAGTATCATTGATGTGCATATATGTGTATGTTAGGGGGGTATAGGGTTTGTTGGGGTAATATATATATACATATATATATATATATATATATTTTTTTTTTTTTTAAACTTATTTATTTAGATATATTTATTTAGATATATTTATTTATTTATTTAGATATATTTATTTATTTATTTAGATATATTTATTTATTTATTTAGATATATTTATTTATTTATTTAGATATATTTATTTATTTATTTAGATATATTTATTTATTTATTTAGATATATTTATTCATTTATTTAGTGTGGGGCTGTTGTGTGTGTTTTTTTTTTATTGTGGGTAGCGGGGGTTGGTGAAGGGGGTATTAGCCCCAACGGTGGTTGTTTAGGGGTTGCGGGTGGGTAGCGGGAGGGCTTAACCCCTTCATGACCGTTGCGGTATTAACCGCTACGATCGTGAAGGGGTTAAGTGCACCCGCAACCTCCCCCCCCCCCAAAAGCCCTAAACAAGCAACAAGGGCCAAATACCCCCTTCACCCACCCCCACTAGCCACAATAAACCTGGCACGGCGACTTAACCCCTTCATTGCCTTAGTGGTTAGCCGCTAAGGTAATGAAGTGGCCTTTAAATGCATTTTTCCTGCCTCGGATGCATGCCGGGGCGCTCCGGTGCTGGTATTAATGGTATCAGCTCAGGAGACCCCCAGCATCAATCCCAGCCAGGAAAAAGGCCAGAATTTTTTCTAAGTGCCGATCCGCCGCTCATCAGCAGCCTCTCACCATCAACTTGCCAACTTTTTGTGGCGTGGCTGATTCAGCATAAAAACTCCATTCTAGAGTGGCGAATAGCGGCGCAAAGCTACTCGCCACTACTAGAAGACAGCATGGCGGAAAACATGTCTATTTTAGGTGAAAAGTGCCTTCTCGCCTCGCCAATGGCGGAAAAAAAAACCCGCCAAAAAAAACTGGCGTTTTTTTTGATTCTCGCCACTTTCTCGCCCCTTACTGAATAGGGGTAGGCATTTTTGGTGGGAAACGGGCGAGAAGTGCCTTTCCGCCGCTTACTTCATGACCCCCCAAGACTAAGATAAAGAAAAGTGAAGGTTATGATGGTAGAAGGCACATCATTTAGCATCATTATTGTAAATAAAGGTGTGGTAACCTCCCTGATGGCAGGGTCCATAAAACTAAGAGGAATTCTGCGGACAGAAAAAGTGCAGAATAGTGTTCGGGAGAAGCGAGGGAAGAAAGAAAATGATGTCCGGACGGAGATGGTATGCAAAGGGTAGATAAAAACTGAATTAGATGGGAGTGAAACAATAGCGGATGGCTGCTGCATGGGGATGGGGAGGGTACAGGACAAAGTGAAAAAGGTAATAGGGGATGGAGGAAGAATGAAATGCAGGGAGGAAATATACTGTATAGAAAGGGTGAATGGAGTTCGGTGTGAGAGAGAGAGGGGGGTGTGCGAGAGAGAGAGGGGGTGAGAGAGAGAGAGCTGTAAGGCACAGAGGGACTGATTCATGGGGAATTATGTGATGGGACAGAGAAAGGGTGCAGGGGAGAAAGAAAGGCAAGGTAAAATGTATATATAACAAAGGGCAGCCAAATGTATATATAGTAAATATCTTTAGTCAAAACACAAGGCAATGAAACACTGTAAAAGCAATTGTTGACAAATTCTAATTTCCAGACTTTCATCTTAAAGCATTACAATTATTCTAACAAATCGAGTCATTAAACTAATACAGAGTGTACCAGTAACAGAGGAGCAATGTAAACATTTTGTATACACAACTAGATAAAGGTATGATGAATTGAGTGTACAGCTGCTTAGACCTTCTGTGAGGCCTATGTTTTGGTGTAAAAATTACGCACAGAAATATCAAATTATACGTGTTTGCGTGCATCTATGTACTAACTTTCTTTGTCGATGTCTGCCTTAACCGTAAAAAACATTTGTAGTCAGGTATATTGGCGAAAGCCAACAGGATACACAGATGTAAATGGTATCTATGTGTAGCCATGCCTGGTTTGGCTACCAGTCTGCATCCCTGACATGCAAACCCTGGTAAGAGCAGGCAATATCAGGACCAATTATGGATTTTCTCCACACAGGCAGCTCCCTTGAGTGACAGGGGAGGAGGTGCAACAAGGCCTGGGTTCTGCCCAATCATGGGTTCAGACATTGTACCTTCCTCCCACTGTACTTAAGGGGTTGCACCACACAAATTCAGCAGTTGTCTCTACTGTTGAGAGAACCAGGGCCGCCATCTGGGGGGTCTGCCGGGGTTGGTGTCCCGGGCCCGGTGAGTCAGGGGGCCCAGCCGACCGGGCCCCCTGCGCGACCGTGCCCGTTTAAAAAAAAATTATTCTGGCGATCCCCATGCGCATGCGCAGATCAGAGGTCTCGGCGTGCATGCGCAGGGAAGCAGGGTGTCTGGCCTGCTGCCTGTGGGCCTGCTCCCCCCCCACTCCCAACATGGGACGGAGGGGAAGCACCGTGGCAAGCACGGGCCACCAACCAGCTACCCCCGGAACCACCAACCCAGTTTACCCCGCGCCCGCCAACCAAGCTCCCCCCACGCCAGCCACCTGCCCCAAACAGCAGCCATGGGGACCAGGGGCCGGGAGGGGGGAAATGCTCCTGTGGGAATTAGCCCACCAGTCTCGCCCCCCCCCTCAGCCTACGTCCTGCATCCTCTCAGCCCACCTCCCCCCCCATCCCACCTCCTCCCACAGCCCACCTCCAACGCCCCCCCAGTCCACTCAGGCAGTCACACACGCACCCAGGCAATCAGTCACCCACCCAGGCAGTCAGTCACCCATACACCCAGGCAATCAGTCAACCACCCAGGCAGTCAGTCACCCATGCACCCAGGCAATCACCCACCCACGCAGTCAGTCACCCATACTTAACCCCCCAGGCCTATACTTAACCCCCCCCCCCCCCATAGAGTGCATGTCCAGGGACCATCCGGAAGTTGGAGACCTGCAGTGACCAGGAGACATTGGGCAGAAGTCCATCTGATACTGTGTATGCAGAGGAGCAATAAACCGGTTCCAGTTGAATATAACTCCTGACTAGTGTGCAATCTTTCTGGAGGGAGTGGAGTTCGTTTGTACTGTAGGAGATTGTATCCATACATCTGGAGCCAAGGCAGATGGAGGCCCTATGTACCCAGAGATAAGCAACGGTAATGTACCCCAGAAACCTGTCCTATTCTCCCCAACAACATCGGTGGAGGCTCAGATCTACTGTAAGCCTGCAGGTAGGCACCACCACACACCATGTAATGGCCGAATCTCCCAAGGTGTGGGGAAAACAGCGTTACATATGGACTAAAAAAAAAGTTCTAACTGTGCACAAAAAAATAAAATGGTTGAATCTGTGTCAAAATTGTTCTCTATGTTGAACCTGGCGTAAAGCCTAAAAGGCGATTTATGTTGTTGCACGTTGTTAACACTTTAATTTAAATTGTATCAATCAGGTATTGAACGTGGTGGCAATGTGTCAAACTTAATTTCAAACAATGAGCCACTGTACAGTATGCATCATTTGTATGAAGCCTTTAGTTTATACAGTACATACAACACACAAATATAGCTAGCCCTACGAGTCTCACAGCATTACACACTGAGATTATTATACATTCCTCTAGGAGGCGACCAAGCACAATTTACATTTTTATTTTCCTTGAGACAGGAGAAAACTTTGGCAAACTTCTCCAGCTGCTCCTCTGTAATGCTGCTCTGCTCTGTGATAGCTGATAAGAAGACTGTACACTGTACATGCCCTCCAACTGTACCTACAGTATTTAGCAGGTTCACTACATATTGTGAGGTCCTGGAAACCCAGCTGTATCTGTTACACAGAACGTTTTTTGGGGGTGTTTTAAGATACATACATTAAGGGACTGCTATAAGAATTGCTTGGAAATTCCTTCATCCACCATAAGTAGAGGAACTACAGAGGGATTTATTTGTATGTGCAAAATGTTGGAGGATCTGTGTATAAAGCCTGAAATGTGAGGAGGAGAGACCAACAGATACAGGGAGACTGAGACACCATGCAGCGGAAACAACACCAGGAACATGCAGTAACAGCTGTGTTTGGGAAGCCAAAGAGAAAGACCTCGTTATAGCAGAGAAATTGGGCTCCCAGAGCAGTGTCTGTAGAAGCAAAGGACAACAAGCAGTCATCTACCAATGTTTCTCTCTCCAAGGAAACCCGGGCTGCTCTGCTGAATGGCAATGATTTTCCTCTGGTCATTTCCCAGTGTCTAGCAAGAAAGGAGACCAGGGAATCAAAATGCTGCTGCTGCATCTAGAGAAGAAGCTGCTCTTACAGATCTACTTCACTGCATTGTAACAATTCTCTCTGCTATTTCTTTTACAACATTTTTATACCCAGACTCTTCTTGTGTGTGTGTGAGTGTATATATATATATATACAGTATGTAATATTTCCATTTGAGATATATATCTCTATATATATATATATCTCTATATATATATCTCTCTCTATATATATCTCTATCTATCTATCTATCTATCTATCTATCTATCTATCTATATATATATCTATATTTATATCTATATCTACAAAGTTGTTTTTTTTTTTTAATATATGTATATATATATATTTAAAAAAAAAACAACATTGTGTTTTGTAACTTTCTATTTTAAATCTTTTAGCTCATGTCTATCCTGTCGGTGTAAGCCCATACTAATACTCTGTCGTGTTCAGGGGGTGGAAAAAAAAACCCATCTGGCAGTCTGGATTAATATTTCGCAATAGCTGCTCTTGCCCCGGTTTGGGAGACTCTTTCCTGCAGACTGCCAGTTGTGCCGGGCACACACACACACATTGTATAGAGAGGGGAGAGGACTGACATCCAGCTCCTCCCTCCCTGACAGGGAGGCTGAGTCTGATCGGATTACAGTGCTCGCTATGGAGCAGAGAGGCGAGCTGCAGACAGCAATAGCAGCAGCGGGGGTGAGGGACAGGTCACACGAAGAAACCCACATACTGGGATCACTCCTCTCTCCTCTACATGCTTCTTCTCTGCTGGTCCTGGACACCTCTGCAGAGCCTATTTTATGATCAAACTGTACTGCATGAGCATACATTATCATCCAATACTATGTGCATCGTTATCACAGCTCTGCTGCTGGTATATCTGTGAGGGACAGGTACTTTATAGCTATCCAATCTGCTGGTCCGTCTAGCATGCACTGGCATTTTTCTTGCTCAAGGTTTTAATCTGCAATTTGCTCATTTTTATTTTGTATGTCAACATTATCACCTAACACAGAAGAGGACATCTGGAGAATACACTGTGGGGATAACTGTACCTGAGAGATGTTCATGCTTATCTGACGGGCAAAGGGAACGTCACTGGTCCATTTGTAGCACAGGCTCTTTCTGCCTTTGCTATTATAACAATACAACTACTTTCTACACATCTGCTCTGGGTTTTTGATGGGTTTTTGCCCCCTCACTTCTGTTTAGTTTCCCTACTGGGTTTCTTGCCCAGGCTGCTGTTCTAGATGCTCCTCGGGGCATCCTGGTTGTGCACCTCCAAAGGACCACAGAAACCATCCAAGGGAGAGGAGGAGGAAAGGAGAAGGGAGAGGAGAGGAAGGAGGGAAGGAAGTGGTGGAGGAGAAGGAGGTGGTGGTGCTGGTGGTGGAGGAGGAGGAGGAGAGATGGACGAGTCCTCTTTGCTGGATTTGCTGGAGTGCTCTGTCTGCTTGGAGAGGCTGGACACCACTGCCCGGGTGCTCCCTTGCCAGCACACCTTCTGTCGTCGGTGCCTGCAGAGCATTGTGAGCTCCAGGAATGAGCTGCGCTGCCCAGAGTGCCGCATCCTGGTAGAGTGCGGAGTGGATGATTTGCCAGCTAACATCCTACTGGTCAGGCTACTGGATGGCATCCGTCAGAGACCCCGAAGCAGTCCATCCGGTAGCCCTACGGCCACCGGCCACCACAGCAGCAGTAACAACAGCAACAACCACAGCAGCAACTGTGCCAGCCCGGGGTGCTCAGCCGCAGAAGGCTCCACAGCCCCGCACCCGCCAAATGCTTCCTGCACCCCCAGCTTGCGAGACCTGGCCGCTGCCAGCCGGAATGCCCTACTGCTGGCAAAGGTGGGTGCCCTTTGTAAAGCTGTTGTCATCAGTTGTGAGGGGTTTTCTGCATTTGTTGCGCTCGCCAGTAGCTGTTTTACTTTTTATGTGTGCCCATTTTACTCCACTTGAATATAGTAAGTGCCACAGTAGCACCTGTTCGGAAACTATAATTTAAGTGACCAGGCAGGTAGCTTTCTTAACAGCGGCATCCAGATCCATGTCACTAACTTGGTCTTACGAAAATAGACTGCCAAAGAAGCTGTAATCTGAGTACCTCTTATTGGTAGTCAGGCTCAGTATCACAGGAAACCTGCAGTGTACGCCCTGCAGAATCATTTTTCACAGGTCAAATTAGTAGTAGGAGTAGAACTGATGTGGTTTATGTTGTCTGGCATAGTATTGCCTACATAGTCATTTGAATAAAGGTGGCCAAAGATATGATATCATATCTCATTCTTAACACATAGGCCCCTAAAGCAATATGGGGAGAAGCGCAGTAATACACAGTCAAAAGTACAGTATCTTCCATTCATTTGAATGGGTGTTATTTGCATAGTTCGCTTGACATAATCCTGCATCTTTACATATTAAATAGGGCCATAATTATCTTACTTGCCTATAAATCTCACTACTTGCTACATACACACTGGAGCAGGGGTCCCCAACGCGGTGCTCATGGCCACCATGGCACCCACCAAAACTTTTGTGGGTGCCTGGATAATATAAACAATTTCTTCAAAGTGCGGGTCTCCTCTCAGACAGAGATACAAAGTAGAGCTCTACTCACAAGTTCATAATGAAGTTCTCCATTTAACGTGACAGCCAAGAACAGTGGAAACAATGTTTCAGGTCCCATATGGACCTTTGTCTATGTTGTGTTGGCCGCACAAGCAGGATTCTCCTCGCCTGAAACTGTTTGGAATTGCCTAGTTAATATGGCATAGATCAGGGGTCTCCAACACGTTGATCGCCAGCTACTGGTAGCTCGCCGGCTGTCAGTGCCTCCGACAGCTGCTGGTTGCCTCTCTTCGGGCCCAACTTCCACATCCATGAGCTGGACAAGTACGGCACTGGAGGCCTTGTGTGTGTATTAATGGTTTGGTGCCCGCCAATCTCTTGAACTACCCAAGTGTGACCTTGGCTACAAAAAGGTTGGGGACCCCTGTACTAGACTATAGTAGTTCTCACCACTAATAAAAACAGTGAGTGGACATATAAATCTACTTCAGTCAAAAGATAGAGGCGACATATGCTTTACAATGTATAAACACATCAGCAACATGTATGTTTTACCCTCTGATGGACACATCAGGGATGCATACCTTCACTTCACACAGTGGCATTAGGGACCTATTCTATTACTGCTACTGCAGTAGCAACGTATTTAACACATAAGTCTCATCACTTCTACCGACACACGTCTCTTTCTGAAACATAAGAAATGCATACCATGCATACGCTGAACTCCTGAATTGATCTGTCAGTGCTAATTAAATGCTTCACATCCCAATACTTTTTTCTACTCTTTATGAAATGAGAGCTACTGTACAAAAGAAGAGCCTTTTCTGGCAATGAAAATGAGGTGGTCCCCTTAATCTTAACGCCAAATATACTGTCTACCCTGCCTTTTACACAGATTCAACATATAACACATTTTACAACCCTTTAATGGACATGTATTCTAATGTCACAGAAATATCAGGGGGCATGGAATGGTTACCATAGTAACACACAGTTTTCTTCTCACATATGTCAAATGGTCCATCTACTTTTTTTATGCTTAGAGCAGGGGTGCGCAAACTGGGGGGCACGAGATTTTCTGGGGCACGTGGCGGTTACAGAGGCTCTGTGCTCTTCCCCAAAGCATTTCTTTTAAATACCATGGGAGCGCACGAGTCCTCTGTAAGGCTACGCTTATAGTGCGGCGATGGTGACGTCAGGCTGCGGTCACTGGAAAAATCAAATTGAGATGACTTCCAGCGATCATGACCAAGCCATCGCGTCGTGCTTTCTATTAGCGCACGCGACGGCGGCAATGCGTTTGTTTTGACTAGACGTCGCTGTCGCCTTCGCCAGCACTATAAGCGCAGCCTAACTCACCTACCTGGTCTTTGCCGGGTTCTGACAATGTGTAGCCATGGCAACGTGGCATCAAATGATGCCACGGGACACATGATGTTGTGACGCCGAAGAACAGTTAAGGGGGGGGTGGTGGGCCGTGAGAGGGCGGGCACCGACTGAAAGGTTTGCGCACCACTGGCTTAGAGCAATAATGACCAACTACAGTCCTTAAAGGCCACCAACATGTTGGGTTTTCATAATGACTGAGCCACTGAATAAGCCACCTGTGCTGAAGCAGGGATATCCTGAAAACCTGATCTGTTGGCGTCCCGTGAGGACTGAAGTTGGCCACTCCTGACTTAGCGAATTATTGTTTTTTTTGGCTGTGTTTGAACTTAATCAGTGACTGGACAATACATGTATCTCTTACCAAAGTTCTTCCTTTTGGTATGTCGAGTTGTTGAAAGAGGATCACTGTGGGCAATGTTCCCCTTCTTCGGACGGGGGCAGAGATGGATGGTGACATCCATCTGCAGCACAGTGTCCTGCGAAGCATTGTCGGAGCAGTCATGGTTATACATCATAGCCAATATATTTTCCATAGAGATGTCTTTACTGAATGAGAGCTACAAAATCAAAACAGCTCAATGGCCCAAATTTTGTGTGGCAGGTCCCCCTGGCACTAAAGAATTCAAATGTACTTACATTTGGTGCAGTGTTAGAGTGTGCATATACACAGTACCACTATCTTTTTTTATTTTCCATCTTAAACTTGTTCATCATTACTGAAAATGGGATCTGTTTAAAAAAAAAAAACACTGCGCTACCTTTTTGTACCTTAAGTAGTGTAATTAGTTTACAAACGGTATGCAAAGAAATGTGCCGCCCTGCTGAGCCTGTTTGCTGTCACAAAGGCAGCAAACGTGAATAGATGTTGCTTTTCTGGAATCGAGCACATGTACCACTTATAGTTTTTAATACTCTTTAACCCTTTCAGTGACGGTAAAAAGGGTTCCCATTCAATTGTACTTCTCGTACTGTACAGACCATTGAGACTTGCCTTGCCCAGGTTTCAGGAAATCCTTTGTTTTCTCATCACGGTCCATATTTACTACGTGGTGTTATTCCATACAGCAAGGCACCTACTGGCTTCCTATAGCACATCCACTTGATTTGGCTTTAAGGTGTCTTCCTGCAGTGGAAGATAGCTTATGGAATAGCACCGCTTAGTAAACATAGACTTAAATGTTTAAGGTTCTCCTGCAACAATGGGGATTGCCACAGTTTATGGGATATTGATATGGTGTTGTTTAGCTATGCGTCTTTGGAGCAAGAGCACATTTTTTTCCATTGTCTGGTTTTTCACAGACGAGTTGGAGACACTAGCCATGTACTTTGAAGAGATGTATGTAGGCAGTCTTTATTTATATAGCACCATTAATGTACACAGCGCTTAGAGATATGTGATAAAGATTGAAAATGGGCATCACAACAGTAAAATGGCGCTAAGAGCGTCAGTTTTATGTTGCATTGATTAGTGTTTGTGTATCAAGGTGTTTAATTTCATCAGCAATTCAGGTTTATGGAGCGGGTTGTGTATGTAAATGATGCCGTTTTTCTTTCACATTGCCGTCTGTTTAAGAGATGAGCATGAGATAGGAGACGCTCATTTCATATACTTGCCTCCAGCACAAATTGACTCAAAGAAAATGTTTGCACCATAGTATTGAGCAAATTGCATTATCTTGATCAATTTCCCCCATAGGGTCATCTTGATCTAGTGGACACAATACAGTATGTGCAGCAGGAAAGAAGACGGAGCAAAACAAATATTTATAGCTACAGTTCTTACACCTTTTTAACTTGGGAGGTCTTTTCACTTTGCTGCAAGAACAGGACCTACTATGGTTCTTTCCCCTCATACAGAGGTAAAATGAAGGGTTCACAGTGTAGTGTAGGACCTTAATTAATTTGGTTATACCATGACGTTGGTATGCAGGCTTATGACGCTTTGGCCAAAGGGTTTAACTAAATAACCAAGTAATTATTATTATTATTGAAGTATTTACACTTTATACTTATTACCATATATGTTTTGTCAGTTGGTTGCAGCATTGGGCACCCCTGTCTTTGTTGTATATATTTGCCACGCTCAGTAGCACTCTTTTTGAAATAGATATATATATTCATGATGTGGTGGGTGTAGGAGTTTGAGCTAGCTGGGAATGTGTATGTTAAGGTATTACAGTAGGTTTGACCAGCCGGCTAAGTTTGTGTATGTGCAAAACTTTACATCAACATAACCCTGTTGCAGAGTTTCCCATTGCTCTCATTAAAAGAAGCATAGTTGCTTTTACTCTGTGAATCTATTCAGTTTCCACTTGAATGCTTTTAATGGTTTTGTAGTCACTAATGCCTCCAGAGATTTGGCTAACCAGCAGGTAATCCCACTATGAACCACATACAGTATGAGACTGTTATTGTATAGCAGAGTACTGAGCTGCAGCACCCACTGAGAAGGGTTACAGACTAGTCTGCTGCTTTTCAGATTTGGGATGGGGAGGTGTGGATCGCTCCCAGCCTAAAAACACCATATGGAAGGAAAGACAAAAATACTTTCTTAAATCACCAATTGCAAAAATGACCTTCTGTAAGTAGAGCTAAGGCTGCAGACATGGTAACTTCTCCCGTGCGGAGGCGCGCAGAGGCTGAGGGAAAGCGGGTGCTTTCCCCGATCATGGGCGTATCTAGGGGCATGCCAGTGATGTCACAGAGCTGGTTCGCCCTCATTGGGTGAACCACTCACATGACTGGCCTGTCACGCCAAGAAATCAGTTTCAACTGATTTCTTGCGCAACGCGCGCCCCCTCCCGCATTCGTGCGCATGCGCCCCGCATAGACGCAAACACTGCCTAAAGGCAGCCTGTCCGCACAGTTTGCGGCACCATGTCCGAGGCCTAAGTGTTATCTCATATATATATGCCCATTTCAAAAACGTTGGACATGAAGTAGAACAGTTTAGGCATTATTAACCCATTGTATTGAGTTCCATTTGCACTTGCTAGCACACACAGTGTTTCAAATGATACAGGCAAACAGTTGTTGTACAGCAATTAACATGCTGCTGTAGTCAATGTAGAAATAATGTAAATCATGTTGCCCTTGGAGGTTAAGGAGCCAAGAAAAATGTACAGTGGACCCTCATTTATGGTTCTGAGTCATAGCTTAATCCAGGTTAAAAGAATTGTGCCTCGTGCCTGTAATCTCCATCCCTGGGTCATAAGGGAAACAACAGTAATTGGTATGAACTCATCAGGGATCATGCATGAAACAGGAAGATACCATGTCATTTATGCATGATGTCTAACCCGAAGGGGGAAGCGTAATTGCAAAAGAAGTACTGTATATCTCTGTGTCTTCAGTAACCCCGTATTGCTGGAATTTGCAGTTCCCAACAGGTGTGTTACACAATGCATTTTTCCCTTGGCTGTGCTGACACATACTTTTTTAGCTGTGAGAGAGTTTCCATGGGGAGATATTATTCACTCTTGTTTTCATCGTCAGCTGTTCCTTTCCCATCAAAGGCTCAGCACAGGTTCCCTTGCTGTCTTTCTCCAGGGGCTGGAAGTATAAGCTTTTGCTGTTCAAGTGGGAGAGATGTTGGGAGGTTGAGACATGTTGGGTTTTCTGTCGAATCATATATACCTGAGGCATTTTCAAAGCCAAACGGGGTATAAATAAAGGGGACTGTCAACCATTAAAAACACAGTTTTGACCAACACCATTACCAGTGTTTGCATAGACATGATTGGAGTCTTACTCTTTGAAGTTTGAATTGACTCATTTGCCCCTATATTACAATGGTGGTCCTGTGGCCCTGAAAGGGTTAACACATTACCGTTTCGGTATAGAGAAATGTAATGTGTTGGCTCCTTGCACCTTGGCAGCTCTGTGCACACGTGACTTCATATTGTGTGTAGTAAAAGGGTGGCTCTGAGAATCAGATAGCAATATCACATTTACATTAGTTGCGCATGAGCTCTTGATAATTTCCTGCAGAGCATAATAGGTAAGGCAACAAAGCAAAGTTGTAATATATATATTGCCTTTTTAAACCCCTTGTTTAGAGGGCTCCAGAAATTCGTGTTGGAGGCCTCCTTGCAACACAGTGGATAGCCTTTCTATATAAGATTCAGTTTCAGTGAAACTGCAGGATGACTTCCAGTCGGCACTAATCTTCTTAAGGCAAAACCAGCAAGATCATTTACTCTGCAAACAACTGCTAAAGCAGCTTGTCTGTTTTGAATGTTCGAGTAGGATTCATCAGCAAAAACGAATGTTACAGTAGTAATCTGCCTCAGAGCAATTAGCATAAAAGATAGACTTTGATCGACGGTGGTTCTTCTAGCCAAACCGCGATCCCCTTCTTAATTCAAAGAGCATTGCTTACATTATACTGTGTGAATAAATCAAAAGGGTGAGAAGTTATCGTAGAGGGGTGGACTATAATTAATTGCTTTTGCAAATGTTACTCGAGACACCGAAGTCGCCCCCTCCCCTTCTCCCTCATTATGAATAATTATAATCATGCGATGGAATGTATCATGCAATGATTTCAGCAAAGATGTTAAGTTTCATATATTTCAAAGCTTTCTTGCAAAACAACATAAAACACTGAGTAAAGGGGTAGAAGTCTTTGATGAACCGTATGTGCTATGACGAATAGTCAGTATGCATTTACGTAGATAAACACAGGCATTTTCCTATGTTATTCTTACAGTACAAGTGAACATGTTACCTGTATAATTCTTAAAGTAGCATCTTCTCTTAACGGAACTGTGGTCCCCCAACATCTTGGGCCCTGCAGTTCAGGAGCAGCCAAACCTGTGCTGGTCCGGCAAACAATATTGCCACCGCCGTCAGTGCTTGCGCCTGTGGCCAGTAGAGAAGCTGCTTCCTATTGGTGACAACAGCTGCCATGTTTGTAGTCCGCATCCTTATTGTTTTTGTCAAAATCGGCACAAAAGAACAACAAATATCCAGAACCAGGGGGTCCCCCGGGCATTAGAGGACCAGCGATGAGTTCCAGGGGACACCCCGGTTCAGGTAACAGACGACAAGCAGTAGGGATTGCTGCTTTAAGTTGTCATTGACTTAGAAACTTAAAGAAAGAAACCCCACTGGATGCACATACTGTGACACGCGTCAGCACTCATTAGGCCTGCAGGATTGTGTCCCTACATCTGTTCCGTTACGTGTTTATAGCTACGATTAAATGGAGATGTCATTATCGTTGCAGAATAATCACATGCATTTTCTGTGAGGTGCATTGCTGCGGAGAAGGTCAACACAGCATTTGGAACGGGCAGTAATAGTGATTATTTTGTCACTCATAACTTGTTAGACTTCAGTGCATTGGAAAAAATTGTGGTAGGCAGATTTGAATCAGATTGTATATATGCGATTGTGATAAGTAATTCATTTATGTTAAGTAATGTTAGTTTCTGAAATGTATAGGTATGAAGATCATGCTGATATGATGACAGCCATTATAATCAGTGAACTCTTTTTTTCATCACTATTTTTTATTTTATTTATAGAGAGCAGCCAGCGGTGAAGTGATTGTGTTATATCCGGCTTCTGTGGCATTAGTCAGGAGCATCAGCAATACTGGCATGTAATGCTCCCTGGGGAGCATATCCGCATACTTTAACATGCATTGGGATCCCGAGTCACTTCCTGACCTTGTAATTGCCTTTATGTATGTATGTACAGTATGTATTTATGTGTTTGCTAACTATATCTTGTCCAAGTGCAGGCATAAGCTTATAGGGGTCTATGTTAAAATGGATGAGGTAAAGTGTGACACACTGTTCTCATTTGCATGTCATTACCCAGAATCCCTGGCTGCAGTGGAACATTGTTTGCTAAGCGATAATGGGAAAGACAGAGTTGCAGACATGTCTAAGACATGGAAATGCATCCACAAGTGGTATTTTTATTTGTTGTCTAAGTGAGGAAAGAGTTCAAGTAGCAGTGTCACTAATGCCAAGTACTGTTGTGTAACAACTGTAATGTGGCAATGTTACATACAGTATAGTACTTACTCCTTATTATTATGCTTAAGGACAGGTAGTGGGTAGATGTCCCATTTTCCCTCAGCTAGGTTTCCAAAACATCCTATTAGAAATTAGCGCCACGTGAAGGTAGGATGTCTGCACATCTTCTTTTGACTAACTTACTTGACCACAGATTTCTTATGCTTTGATCAGAGTCCGCACTTAAGGCAAATCACAAATCTCTATAGCAGTGATTTTCAACCTTTTTTGGTTAAGGATCCCTATAATTAAATCACAACATTATGGGAAACGTCAGCCTTCTCTGCCTTCCCCCATCTAACCACACCCTTTTATCCCCCCAATCCCCATTCTCTGACTCCCCGGTCTCTGACTCCCCCTGTATCTCACTTCCTATCCCCATCTTTCACTCCCTCCCCCTCTTTCTTTTCCTCTTACACTACCCCCATCTCCCGTCCCCTCTTACCCTATCCCCTCTCTTCTCATCTTACACCAACCTCTCTCTCTTCCCCTCTTACACTGCCCCTCTCTCTTCCCCTCTTACATCCCTCTCTCTCTGCCCCTCTTACACACCCTCTCTCTCTTCCCCTCTTACACTCCCCTTTCTCTTCCTTCTTAGACTCCCCCTCTCTATTTCCCTCTTATACACCTCCCTCTCTCTTTTCCCCTCCCCCCTCTCTCTCATCCCCTCTTACACCCCCCTCTCTCTCTTCCTTCTTACACTCACCCTCTCTATCTTTCCATCTTATATGCCACCTGTCTTTCCCCTCTTATACTCCCCCCTCTCTCTTCCTCTCGTACACCCCTCTCTCTTCCTTCTTACACTCCCCCTCTCTCTTTCCCTCTTACATCCCCCTCTCTCTCTTCCCCTCTTACACCCCTCTCTCTCCCCCTGTTACACTCTCCCCCCTCTCTCTTCCCCTCTTACACCTTCTCTCTTTCTTCCACTCATATTCTCCCCCCTCTCTCTCTTCCCCTCTTACACTCCCCTCTCTCCAGCTCTCCCCCCTGTCAGCAGTGGAACCCTTTAGAGATGCCTGCAGAAACCCGGTGGAAAATCACTGCTTTATAGAATAGGAAAAACTTGGAATAGGAACAAATAGGAACTATGCGTACAGTAGAACAAGTAAAAGTATTTGTGGCACTACTCTACTGAAATCTAACTAAGTGCCTAAATGGCTGCCATGTTAGACTCCTAAATTCAACTCCTCCTCAAGAATAAAAATCTCAATAACGTATTTATACTTCCACCCGAGTAGGCTGAAATTGAGAGAAATTAACATATGGCTAAACTATCCAAATTGACAGTGCTTCTCCTTTCATTTGTGTGAGCTAAAATATGAATACATGCTAAACAAGAAACATACTGTATGATACTACTTTAATATTTTCTGTTAATATTAAAGCCCATACACAGACAGGAGCATTGCAGAACGCACTGTTAGACAAGGGCTTGATGACTCCTGAAGATTGGAATGTACTGAGTGCTCATACCAAATCTAAAACACCATGCAATATAGTTGTTTGTTTTTTGGGGGGAGAAGCCCGTGTCTATCTTGATATTTCAGGGCAGGTGAAGTTTGTCATTATACACAGTAAGTGATTAGGTGTTTGAAGATGGTAATGTGTTTGATCAGCGTCTTCTCTGGGGATTGTACTTGAGAAGTAAGCGGTAGAGGTTTAGAGCATTGGCGTAAAGCTGCAAATCCCATGTGCTCTGTTTGAAAACATATTTAAGGTTTCATTAAAACGTTTAAGATCTGTACCATATCTTAACTTTCTTTTTTCTGATGTAGCACTCCAACAATGTTTTTACATTTTCCGCGGGAATAGAAAAATGGCTACACTGGCGACACACTTTATTCGAGCTCGGCTAGTCCCACGAATTCGGGTATACCCGGGTGTATTGAGGTTTGTGACTGTTTTCTGCCCGAGTGCATTGAGTTATTTTCCAGGCAGGGATTGAAGCATTTTATTCCCGCTGGCTGCAATACTGCACAGTATATATATATATATACTGCATTACAATTCATGAATTTATGCCATCTGGTAGACACGCGAAGCATTGCAGCCTATTAAATCCTAATCATTATCATTTAACAGATCAGCCGCCCGTCAGCCAGGCATGAACCCAGGCTGGGAAGGCAAACGCAACGGGGCTTGTCAGAGGTGAGGAGCGGCGCATTCCAGGTATCTGCCAGGTACATACCGGGTATTTGCTCGAATAAAGTGTGTCGGTGCAGTACTTTTCCTCTGTTAGGCCCAGATTCACAGACCTCCAGTTATTGACTTATCGAGGCGTTAACTTAAGTCATGGCCTCATTAAGGGCTAACGGGGATCTTCTACACTCACTAACACAGTATGAAGTGCTGTTTTCAGCCGTAACGAGCCATCACGTTACTCTAACGACCTTAGTGCTAATGATGTGTAAAAGGGTGTTCCCTCTAACAACGCATATCCACAGAGCCCTGCTATAGTTACAGCAGGGATTTAACGTGGTGTTAGCTAAAGGTGGCGTTACTCACATCCATACACTGAAATAGGTCTTCTACAGGGTCTGGATAAGTATACGACCACAGTTAGGTCTGATGTCACTAACATATTGTTATTTACAGTGATCTTTCACTCTCCTGTCTTCTCTTCCTTAACTTTATTAAATCACCTATACAGGGTCTGCATGGAAGCCAGCTTTGGGTAAAACCGGCCATGTTATTTGAAGTTAACCCAAGGCAGCGCTAACTTAACTTGGCGTTAAACTAATGCTAATGAGATTACTAACGGATGTTGTTTTTGCATATATTTAGCTTTGTGGATTTGCGTTAAACCTCAGGGAACAGAATGTCCATAACTGATATTGATAACGTGACGTTATGAGCCCTGAGTTAACGGAGGTTTGTGGTTCTGGGTTTTTGTTCGGCTGCCTAATGATTCAATGCATATTGAGGTGAGTTCTAAGAAGAACTTTGGTGCTGATCCTACTATGTTTTCCTATATCGATCCCAGAAGCATTTTAGGAGGGATTTCAATTGAAATGCTTCCGTTTTTAGAAATGAAGTATATACATATATATAAAAAGCAAACAGAGGTGACAAATAAATCCTTTATTGTTACCCAGATCTTTAATTTAGCTCTCAGGGATATTATGGTGCATAGGAATGGAAATAATAACATGCTGAACCAACACCATAAAGATCTAGTAAATATGTTATACCATTAAAAGTGCATATAAGGATTATGTGGAATAAGTAAAAAAAAAAATTCTGAATTCTCAGTCCCATGGTAACTTGCTTCAGAGGTAACGTTTTCAGGATTGTACAGTATAAAAATGTGCCAATCTAGGATGTTCCTGCCCTGAAAATGAGCATACTGCCGTATAGCATGGTGACCAAAACACATCACCGGCTGCTGCCAATAATGATAGCTGCTGACTCTCAATATCTTCTACATCCCAACAAATGAGTAATGTGTCTCTTCTTAGACATTACTATGAGTTAAAAGGCAGCGGGGCCATGTACCGCACACAAATCAACAATTCAGACATGGCACGGGTCTTTGTGTTGGACTTTTCTTCGATCTTAAATGATCTTTGATGCAGCAGAGAATCCATCATGTGGATTCAGAGAGGTAAGCCTGAAGGCCCTTCAGTCTGTGTAAAATGTTGTATTGTTTTGTTTAATACTTTTTATGTTGTATAGACATGTGCAATTTGTTATATTTCTAATGGTTGATAGGTATTTTTTTATTGAAAAGTGGCATTGTAGCTTTTAACTCTTGTTAGAATAGGTATGTGAGAGTTTGGAGATGTGAAGGATGCATCTTCTCATTAATTAGTTAGGAAAGTACAGATGTAGCAACACTTACATTTTCCAGGGCCGCAACTGAAAAAGCTTAAAGCCGCAGCTATAACAATAGCATGTTCTTGTATAGCGCTGCTAGTTGTACTTTGCGCTTTACAAAGACATTTTACAGGCACAGGTCCCTGCCCCGTGGAGCTTACAATCTATGTTTTTGGTGCCTGGGGCACAGGGAGATAAAGTGACTTGCCCAAGGTCGCAAGGAGCTGGGAATTGAACCACGTTCCCCTGCTTCAAACTCCGTGCCAGTCAGTGTCTTTACTCACTGAGCCGCTCCTTCTCCAGCTCTCTAGATCGTGCATTCACGGTCACGCTACGGGGGGTGGGGGGGGGGGGGGGGCTCCATGCTTGTGGATCGGAACCCCCACAGTGATAATCCTAAATCATTGAGCAGTTGCGGGCCGTAGTGCCGAAAACAGTAAGTCTTGCTACATCTGAATATTTATATAGTGCAGCATTATACATGTTCATCACTGAGCCAAACATGGATTCTCACTTCCTTTCAACATGAACAGATTATTTATTTTTTTGCTTTGGAAATGGGATATTATTTCCCATGATAATTACCAGCGGTGGATTGAGGTCACAGTTTTTACTCGGGATATAAGCCTTTCTGGTTGTTGTCAAAATGCTAATGAATTGCTTGATTACAAAAAAAAAAAAACCCATCTCATTTGAAATCTGATTGTCAAATGACTGAGTGAGTGGCATTCAATGCAAAGTAGTTAAATTATGCATTGCTGACCTATTGAGTATCAAAAGACCACATGCGTCTACGGAAACCCATCAGTGGCCGCTAAGAGGACAGTGTGGATAATTTGACATATATATCTTGCTATAGCCAGACTATGCAAACTCTCTAGGCAACAACGGCTGGCTGGCACACCATTTTCCTAAGAGGAAATTGAGTCAGAGCAGACAAATCCCCTTTGGAAAATGTATTTGAAGATCTAGGTCAGTTCCAAGCTCCTTCATCTTTGGAGGGGTGGGCAGTAGAAATGCAGGCGTTTTGTCAACAAGGGGTTAATAGGAATCGCCACGTGTGTTGTTTTGATATCATTTCTGTTGACAGAATGCCAAAGAGTTTTACAATCAGTTGTGATAGGAGCAAGCAGGCGTACAAAGTGGAATGCAGTGAGCAGCTGCCATGAAACAAGATCGACTGCTCAGACTTAACATATGTGTAAGGATTCATAAGGTTTAGACGCCTCCAATCAATATGGGGTGAAGAGGGGTAATGCTTAGCCAACCATGCTTTACCTTTCATTCAAGTGAATCAAGGTTGATGCATCAGAAAATTGTACTTTACCCCACTTCTCACAGTATTAAAAAGTGGGATTCGAAAATAAATTACAGGATAGAAAACCAAGGGACCTGGGTTCAAAACTAGCGTTGGCCGAATTACTAAGAAAAAAATGCTGCACAATATATCAATATTTGCATATGCCTGTTACTGCAAACATTATCAGCACTGAATCGCTAGTTTCTAATTTACTGCCAATTGTGCTCGAGAACCATAACTTTCTGATTTACTATCTTTATCACTTATATTTTTTAAATACAATGTATTTCAAATTTGTAAAATAACGTCCTAAGAACAAGGTTGGTTTAATCTCAAATCAGTCAGAGCACAACCAATTGTTAGTGGCACTTTGGTTATTACATTTTCTCATCTTTGTTATATCTTTACCTCCGTCCGCTGTGAAAGTTTGAACAAGTCACTTTATGTCCCTGTACCACAGGTATTAAAATAATAGATCACAAGCTCTTCAGACAAAGCATTATTTGCATCATTGCAATGCTAACTTATTTATAAATAATACACTGTTCACTGGAGAAAGAAGAACAAATTGAATGCACAGATGTGTCCTACTGCATTTGTTTAATTTAGGGCCGTCTGAGGTAAACCAACTGTCAATAAAATGAAAGAAAAAAAAATAAACTGATGTAACAATATTTGCAAATGTTTGAGAGTTTGTCTTTGAAATGTGTTTTCATTTAGTCATCTTGGTGAACGGAGTGTTGCTTATTCAAACACTTCCAAATGCTGTCATTCTGGGATACTTTTAATATGTCTGGATTGTAATCTGGCACAATGCAGGAAGAGCATTCGAATAGGACGTGTGAGAAATGTGTCATTGGAAAGCTATTGTTCCTGGCTGAAATTCGTTAGCTGGGCCTGTGCAACCTCCTCTAGTCAGATTAGATGTATCAATTCCAGTGTATGAGTAAAAAAGGTGTGTGTCTTTATGTAACGGGTATTCCCTCTAGTCTGACCCACCTAATCTCATATTGGCCCCTGTGGTCTATCCAGCCCCCATTACATGGTCGTGTCTGGTGGTGCACCTGTTGGCAACAGGACTCCTGAGTCTCCCGCACGATGGTGTTCGGGGACTGTCAATCCAGACAGGCAGCTGAGGTAGTGTGTGCGAGTCCTACCTATATCACGTGCAGCGCCTCCACCTCATCAGGATCTCTGCGTCCGCAGGGAGATGGTTCTGATGAGGAACTCCTTCGTGGTGGTGACTTCCACTGGAGAGTAACTTCACACTCACACAGTGGGGTTGTCTTTGAACAGGGCATCTTTATTGATGATAGTATGGTCAGACTGCCCCTTGCAGCGGTTAGCTTAGCCGTACATCTTGCCATACTGTCCCTTGAAAGGTACGCCCTCCCAATGGAGTGGGATCCCCTCTCCCCGCAGGGAGATCACCCCTGTGCCAGGTCCCTGGACTCAGTGTGGCCTTGTCAGGCTTGATGCTACTTGATGTAGAAACGGGCCACTAGTTACTGCACTAGTGGGCCCTCCATTCACAAGTCTTAACACAGACTGATTCCTTCCTCCAACGCACTAACTTTGGGCAGTGCTGTGCCTTATATACCTCAGGAAACAGGCACATCTCTGATGTCACTAATTGTGGACTCAGAGTATGTAGCCACTCCCATCCATACATAGGACACCTCACCAGGGTGTGAGGGCAAACCTCCATGATTACTGCTGGCACCCCTGTAACTTACCAGGTTTACTGCCAGCAGGAGAGACAACTGCAGACCATTTTACATGTATGGCTACATTTACTAGTAATGTACACAGCAAGATGATGGGCAGAGGGAGATACATAAGGGACTTTAAAACGGTGTTCAAATGAACTAGCTTGATTTGACTAGAGCAATGTGAAGCATTCTAGCTTGGTCATCCCACTTTGAAACAATGATCGCAGCACGATGAGCTTCTATTTGCAGTTGTTTAGTGAGATGTGTACTGGAAATGGACAAAACCGGGTGGGTGAAATCAGTACCTACCAGAACCATTGCAAAGCCAAATTCAAAACCAAAACCCTTAAGATACCTCCCCAAACACTCCTTTGTGCTACACATGGAATGATACCTGTGAACAGAATTGAACATACCTGAGATTCCTTGGAAGTGTTTGGGGAGCTGTACGGTATGTAATTTGGTACTTTGCAAAAACAGTCTCTCTTCCGCCATTTTTAGGCAAGCCATGCTTAATGCCAGGTTATTTGAAGTAAATGCAAGGCAGTGCTAACTTAATATGGCATTCATTCTATGGTAATGGATATGCGTTAACAGAATTTCTGTTAATGATTTTGAACCCGGAGTTAATGATCCACTGTGGATCTGAGACATAGTGCTCATGTGTAGGTGTTTCTCGTCATATCTTTTTACATTCTTAAGTTCTCAGTTATAGTATTTAAGTGTCCTATTTGTTTGTATTACTTTATACTTATTTTAGGCATGAGTCATGCTTTATTATGCTACTTTAGCACCTTCCTGCTTATTTTGAGCCATACTTTGATACAAAATCCAACACCAAACAAAACCAAAATGCAAAAAAATGTTTAGAACCAAAACCACTTTTAAAACACAGACATTTTGAGAACCACTACGAAATTGGGGTTGTTTTTCACAAATTTGTCTGAGTTACAAAAAAAAGTTGCCTCTACATATTTAAAAACAAAAATAGATACTACGAAAATGCAACTAGTTCAAAGCAAAAATGTGCTTAATTATGCAAAAATGAGACTAAGCAAAAGCGAAAATTAGTTTCTGTAAAAATGTGACTAATTGAAGGCAAAAACGTGCTTAATTATGCGAATATTCAACAAAGCCAAACATTTGCTTAAAAGTGAAGATAAATCAACAACTTCACTTTGTCAAACTTAAAAACAACACACTTTGATAGCATGTCACCTGCACTTCTCACACCTTACAGAATAAAGGTCTTAGGGTGAATTGCATGTTATTGTGCATGTTTTTAAAAAAAGGTTTGAACGAACTCTCACAGGTATGCGAAGAAATAGAAAAGTTTGTCTGAAAGTTTGCAGGACGAACTTTGTCTATCACTTTTGGATACCATTAATGAGTCACTGCCTCTGGCTATTATCATACAGGGGTCCATTGCTCTGTATGCAGAAAGTTGACACTGCTTTGCGCTTGATAATGATAAAATAAGTGCCCACTATTATCTGTAAAAGTGGATCTACTGTATATAAAAAGTAGTGATGTATTTATATGCATACTGACTGAGATACGTACTGCTGAATGAAAAGCCTTCTCTTGTGAATAAGGATTTCAATTAGCGAATATGCATGTGCCAGGGTCACTGTTCCACAGATATACAGACTATGATGAATGGGGAATACAGTATGTCATCTTCATATGAATAAACTGGCATAATAATAGTATTAGATCACTGGGTAATGCTGGGTGACATTTATCCCAGCGTTTGGCAAAACAAGCTGCTAATGAGTATTATCATTGAAAATAATCCAGTTGACAGGTTTTCCATTCGTTCTGGATACAGATCTGACAAATAAAATGATAGCTTTGTCAAGCGTGGAAAAGCAGAGATCTGTTTTTGAATAACATGCCCATTTATACCTACTGTATGTACAATGTTGTTGCACCTGCTGGCAGTCAGTCCATTGTTCTGAAATGCCAGCAAAAAGTGTACAGGTACATGCAATGAGCACCGTATTGATGCCAATTTTAATGCTTTCTGTAATGATCCCTTCATCTCTTTTTCTACTGTGGCATTCTGTAGATAAATGTTTGCTTAAATAAAAAAATGAAGGATTGGTTACTATTTTCTTATATATTTGTTTTGTTCAATAAATATACAATTGCTAAGGTGAGATAACATAAAAATAATAATATACTATGATCCCATGATGACATGAGGTCAATATGGCAATACAAGAGTTATTGGTGGAGAGTCTAGAAGTCACATCGTGTAGCTGCAGAAATGCCAGATTTTCCTGTATTATTGCATTTATATATTGACTTTTCAAGAAATAATCCGAATTGAAAGCAAGTGCATCACTGATAACTGATGCGACATAAAATATGGTTTATCAGAACATCGACTAGAGTCCTGAGTACTTGATAAATGACTCCCATGTCTTATAGAGTGGCGTTTATGTGCTAATTTTTTTCACAAGGAACCCCTATTTCTTTTGAGCAAGCAGAAATGGTGTTATGATGTTATTAGTAAATGTAAGATTTCAAATCACAGTGTTATTTCGATGACAGCGTTTTTTAATGTAATTGCACATTACATTTGCTATATTATTTCAAATTACCAACAGTACACTAAACTCACTCTTGCTTGGGGTACGTACACTGCTGCTTGGTCTGAGGCTTGGGTGAAATGACGCAGTGTTTGAGAAACTCTGATATAAACATAGAATGTGATGCAGATAAGCATCACTTGGCTCACATAGTCTGCTCATTTCCCCCTCTGCCGTAAATCATCAGACCCCATTTGATCCTTGGATTTCTTTTTAGGAGCCTTATATCTATCCCAAGCATGTTTAAATTCCCTGTCTGTTTTGGCCGATACCACCTCTGTTGGGAAGCTGATTCAGGTATCCACCACCCTTTCTGAGAAGAAGTATTTCCTCACATTTTCCCTTATCCTGCCACCCTCCTGAAGCCCTTTATGTATTTAAAAGTATTACCCCTCCCTTCTATCCTCTAAGACAGGGGGGCGCAATCTTTTTCCCCTGTGCCCCCCTGCAGGCTGTTCCCTCCTCCTCGCGCAGCCCCTGCTTAACTTGACTCAGATGTCCTGGCGTCATGAAGTCACGTTGCCATGGCGACGCGTCACCAGCCGCCCTCTGAATCAAGGTAAGGAGACGTTTACAGAGGCCTTACAGCTCCCCAGCATTAATTTAAATGCCTACAGGAAGCGTGCAGGGCCTCTGTAAACCTCGTGCCCGCCGCAGCGAATCTCGCGCCCCCCTGGGGGAGCGCCCGTTTGCGCACCTCTGATCTAAGATGCACATATTAAGGTTCTTTAGTCTTTCCTAATAAGTCTTATGCTGGCGTCCCGCCTTGATGTGACCCTTGAAGCTCCCACTAATTTCATACTTGTTGCTCAGGCAGCAACAGTTAGGTCTGGAAATAATTGGACACTGATACAAGTTTTGTTATTTCGGCTGTGTACCAAAATAAATTCAAGTTACAGTTAAATAATGAATATGGGCTTAAAGTGCAGTCTATCAGCTTTAATTTGATGGTATTCACATCCAAATTGGAGGAAGGGTTTAGGAATTACATCTCTTTAATATGCAGCCCCCTCTTTTTCAAGGGACCAAAAGTAAATGGACAATTGACTCAAACGCTTTTTCATGGACAGGTGTGGGCTATTCCTTCGTTATTTCATCATCAATTAAGCAGGTAAAAGGTCTGGAGTTGATTCCAGGTGTGGCATTCGCATTTGGAAGCTGTTGCTGTGAACCCACAACATGCGGTTAAATGAGCTCCCAATGCAAATGAAACAGGGCATCCTTAGGCTGCAAAAAAGCACAAAATCCATCAGAGAGATAGCAGGAACATTAGGAGTGGCCAAATCAACAGTTTGTTACATTCTGAGAAAAAAAGAACGCACTGGTGAGCTCTGCAACACAAAAAGGCCTGGACGTCCACGGAAGACAACAGTGGTGGATGATCGTAGGATCCTTTCCATGGTAAAGAAAAACCCATTCACAACATCCAGCCAAGTGAAGAACACGCTCCAGGAGGTAGACATATCATTATCCAAGTCTACCATAAAGAGAAGACTTCACGAGAGCAAATACAGAGTGTTCACCACAAGGTGCAAACCATTCATAAGCCTCAAGAATAGAAAGGCCAGATTAGACTTTGCCAAACAATATCTAAAAAAGCCAGCCCAGTTCTGGAACAGCATTCTTTGATCAGATGAAACTAAGATCAACCTGTACCAGAATGATGGGGAGAAAAAAGTATGGAGAAGGCTTGGAATGGCTCATGATCCGAAGCATACCACATCATCTGTAAAACACGGTGGAGGCAGTGTGATGGCATGGGCATGCATGGCTTACAATAGCACTGGGTCACTAGTGTTTATTGATGATGTGACAGAAGACAGAAGCAGCCGGATGAATTCTGAAGTGTATAGGGATATATTGTCTGCTCAGATTAAGCCAAATTCAGCTAAGTTGATTGGACGGTTATTCATTTTACAGATGGACAATGGACAATGACCGAAAAGATACTGCGAAAGCAACCCATGAGTTTTTTAAGGCAAAGATGTGGAATATTCTGCAATGGCCGAGTCAATCACCTGATCTCAACCCTATCGAGCATGCATTTCACGTGCTGAAGACAAAACTTATGACAGAAAGACCCACGAACAAACAACAACTGAAGACAGCTGCAGTAAAGGCCTGGCAAAGCATCACAAAGGAGGAAACCCAGCATTTGGTGATGTCCATGCATTCCAGACTTCAAGCAGTCATTGCCTGCAAAGGATTCTCGACAAAGTATTAAAAATGATTTTATTTATGATTGTGTTAATTTGTCCAATTACATTTGAGCCCCTGAAATAAGGGGACTGTGTATGAAAATGGTTGCAATTCCTAAACGTTTCATACGATATTTTTGTTGAACCCCTTGAATTAAAGCTGAAAGTCTGCACTTCTATTGCATCTCGGTTGTTTCATTTCAAATCCATTGTTGTGGCGTACAGAGCCAAAATTATGAAAATTGTGTCAGTGTCCAATTATTTCCGGACCTAACTGTATGTTCAGTTTTTCACACTGAAACTCACTTGTAAGTTAAGGTCATGTAAATATATATGATACAGATATTATAAAATGCTTGCAAATTATTGAAATATAATCATGAATTAAATAGAAATAGCTGTGTTTGGCCAGTTGCAGAGTAAATGAGTAATTCGGTATTAGGTGCTAGATTTTTTATTTGGACTAACAATAGATATTATAAGAGAAGCTTTCGGGAGTTCTCCATCTTCCTCAGGACAGCAATACTGATTTCCAAATATTCCATCAGTTAGTTGTTTCCTTTGTAATCCGTTTGGTCAGTTCCTTTTTCGGACGGCTACATGCGGTATCTTCCATCATTAATTAAGTAGAAATATATTAATAATATCAAGTGTTAGTCCAAATAAAAAAGTATTATCTAATACAGAAGTACTCATTTACTCTGCACTATGGCACTGGGCTAACACGGCTATTTCTATTTAATTCATGGTGGAAGATATGTAATGTACAGTATATAGCCACGTGAAAAAGCAACTGACTAAACGGATTACAAAGGAAATACAACCAAATCATGTAATCTTTGTAATTCTGCATTGCCGACATGAGGAAGAGCAGAGAACTCTCGAAAGTTTGTCTTATTCTGAAATATAATCATAAGTCTTTACATTTATCTAAAATTACACCACAATAAGCTTGTGGCCCTTCTACTCCTACATGTTTTCTGACCTGGCCACTTTGGAGAACCAGTTACGAATGCCCTAATGTAGTTTATGCACCATCTTAGTAGCCCTATTTTGCGCAAGCTTTATTTACGTCCTTTCGGAGAAATGGTCTACAGAATTGAACACTCTAGGCGAAGTCTCATCAGTGATCTATAAAGTTGCATTACCACCCCCTCGTTCTGCTTGTAATACCTCCCTCTATACAACCTAACATTCTGCTAGCTTTCCACACTTTTTGTTACATTGCCGCCTACTATTAAGTCTGCTGAAATAAGTTCCCTTACCTCTATTGTAGTTCACATTACAGTAGCATTAATCTTGTATTCTGCCTTTGGATTTTTGTGACCCAAGTGACCTCATTTGCTCTATTTGGCATGACATTCTAATTGCCACTCTTGGCCATTCCTCCAATCTACCTAAATCATTAGTCATTTTGTTTAACCACCCTCACACCCCCTAAGAGTGTCAACCCTGTTGCAGATTTTTGTGCAAGCTGCAAAGAGTCATACTTTCCCATACAGACCATTAGTAATGGCACTAATAAAGACATCAAAGAGCAATGGTCCCAGTACAGATACCTAAAATACTCCACTGGTCACCTTCCCGATCCTCTGAATGTTCTCCCTTTACCACAACTCTCTTTCGCCTATCCTTCAACCAATGTCTTATCCATGCTACCTCCTTAGAGTCCAATCTCAAGCATTCAAACTTCTTATCAGTCTTCTATGTGTCAAATGCCTTACTAAAATCAAGGTAAGCTACATCTACTGTGCCACCTTTATCTATTACTTTAGTCACCAAGTCAAAAAATCGTATTACAGTATATTTGTTTAACATCACCTCACCTCAGTAACCCCATGCTGCCTGCTATCTTGTTAGTTGATGGATTTAAATAGTTCTGTTAATGGTGTTGCCAGCACACCCCTATGCTCTTTTAATGTACTTTAATATTAGATGTATCCTATCTAGCCTCATTGGCTAATCCACTTTCAGTTCTGCAAGTTCCAATAGGACTTTCTCCTCTGAAAATGGACTTGTGCCCACCTCCTTTCCATGTCATGTATTGAAGATATTAGGCCATATTTACGAAGGTGCTTTCTGCCATAAGTCACTCAGCAGAGATGGAAGGAACCCTGTAGCCCATTTAAGACAATAGGATGTAAGGTGTCTTCTGCACTGGAAGATGTCTCATGGCAGGAGACTGCTTAGTAAAGTGGGGTCATAGTGTTTATTGCTGTTCAGTAACCAGTTAAAATGAATCCCGGTGTACTGCTGCCTGCACTTACAATGAGCAAATGTAAAAGGAAAGGTAAAAATGTGGACGTATTAAAGGATGTGAATAAGATTTTATGTATTTGCATTAAGCCATGCCAGATTTATACTTATTGCTTACAGGATTATCACCATCCTAAAACGATTGTATTTGATAAATGGTTTGACGGATACAGAATATATTGTAGACACAAGCACTTCATTAAATATTCAATTAACTAACCCTGTCTTCACTTGGCGATCTAATCTACAGTACTGTACATTCATAATTAATCTGTTAGTTTGTAAACAGAAGTGGCCACTTTCAGTCACATTAGAATCAATAGCGGGAACCATGATTTGGCTGCACAGGAAGGTGTGCGGCACAAAGATCAGTTTGCAGAAGTGCAAAGAGGAATGGTTCTGTGCTGAGAGGGAGGCCCAAGGACCCCTTGAATATGGCTGTGGCGAGGATGAAGCAGCAAAGGTACAGAGTTGACTCTAGCACACCTTACCTACTATTGTCTTTCAGCAGCCTGATAAGCTCCTCTCCTCTCTTCCTCAGCACTGAAGTGATGGAGGAGGGAGGACATGTCCTGTGGCTTAGTGTTAGGGAAGTTGACCAGGCAGATACTAATATCACGGTAATTTAAAGTTAGACAAATCGCCTTATCGTAGATTTATTTATTACTGCGGTATTATTTAAAAACTGGTATATTGACCAACTTTCAATTTAGCTCAGGGGGACCCCTCCAGTTCCAGTCCTATTAAGGAACAAACTATTTTCTGCATGATTGCTGCTTTAAATCTAGTGACTTAAAAAGCAGTACAAGACACATATATATATATCTCTATCTATCTAGCGATCTATTTCTCTAAGGATGTCTGCACATCACTTTTATAGGCTGAACGGCCTGTCGCTCACTCAGAGACAGCCAGTGAGGATGCACATCCCTGCCCCTCTATAATAGGCTGATCGGCCTGTCACTCATCCAGGAACAGCCAATAAGACTGCACATCTGGTGTAATGAGACTGCACATTGGCTGTGTAACATCTTAAATGTCACATATGGAAGTGTCTGTGGAGTTCAAATTGGAGTTGAATTGAGGTGAAGAATACAAGAATTGGACTCTGCAGTTCATCGTCAACCCTGCAACTGTGAGAACTTGGATTTCTAAATGTCCTGTCAATTTTTTCACATCTGACGACTCGCTTTCTTTTTTTTTTAATAGTTTTTTTATTGGGTTCAGAAACATTAAACAAAAACATTACAACAATACAATACAGAAAAAAAAAAATAAGATACACAGAAAAATATACTTTTACACAAAATTTGTTTTTAGTATTGCTCATCATACTTATGATTTAAAAATTCAACACATTAACACAATGTTATTATTAATAATAATAAAAAGAAAAAACAGATAATAGAAGACTCACTTTCTAAGCTGCTGTGTAACCTTCAGTGCTACTCTGCTCTCCCAGGCCTGATTTATACACCTGCTCTTTCATCTACTGCTGTTCTTATCCTCCAATACCTGGGAACTCTCTCCTCTTACCTCTCTCCCAGCATCTCACTATGCCCTCTCTATTGTTTTTTCTGTTTGCTGTTTCCTCACTCCTTTTATAAACTTTCCTGTTCTCTCTCCCACTCTCCTCCTATTCACATTTCTTCATCTCTCCTTCCCTCCACCTATGCTTGTGTCTATACACGGCACCATTATGTACAGACCTTTCCCAACAACTTCTATATCCCTCAATAAAAGCACCCCCACAAATCTCTTCTCACCTTCTCTCTCTCCCGCTCTCTCTTCCTTCCTGCTGCTGGGCATATCTCTCCTAATTCTGGACTCAGCCATATACACACTCCTCTCGCCCAAGCCTCCCTGCCACCTCTTTCCCTCTAATAGTGTTAACCCATCTAATTTAATACCGACCAACCTCAAGACTCACTTCTGAAAAGAAGCATCCCAATAGCCTGCACTCATGGATACTGTCCCAAACCCACAGTCGCTCCTACCAGAATGCCCTCCTACTGTCACTGTACGTTCTTCCTACCAACCAATTAGATTGTAAGCTCTTCGGAGCAGGGACTCCTTTTACTTAATGTTACTTTTATGTCTGAAGCACTTCTCCCCTCTATGTGTTATTTATATTATTTGTTATTTATGTGATTGTCATGTGTATTACTACTGTGACGTGCTATGTACATTAATGGCGCCATATAAATAAAGACATACATACAAACATACATACATATCCCATTCTGAGGTGCAAAGACCAGGGCTTTCCTGGTCCAGTAGACCACATTGGTACAGACAGATACAAAGTGGATAATATAACCATAGTGAAGTGATATTATGTAGGTCTCTAATAGTATATCAACTTTTCGACCTTACGAAGTACACTTTTGGGTCATCTATTAAAATCTACAAAGTTTCCTTCTTGCTAAAGAAATGATTAATTTGGAGCAAAGATCCTGGAGGAACAGCAGGCATAAACTGTGAACTGCTGTGACTGCAATTACATGGTTTTGGATCTTGGCTCATATAGTTATTCTATCAGCTATCCTACTCAATCAAAGTCACACCTTGCCTAAAATAGCAGTGTTAGCACCCTCCATTCCTTTATCTTGGCTCAATTCATTTAGAAGTTATAGAGATATGAGAGTGCATAAGGGATGACACAGCATTCTGTGGGACGTTGAACATCATTTCTCACTCTGGGCAAGAGGTGACTAATGAAACACAATTATTATTTAAAAGTGCAGGCACATTTAGTAACATATACAGAAGGAAAAATATTACATTGAAAGGGCACAATCACGTAACACCTTCTCTACAATTTCTGACATCTAGTTCATCATTTGAGATATGTTAAATAGTTTGCCAAATTTGTGCTGGAAAGCTTGACTGCAATAATCAGTGCAACAAACATGATGTATGCATGCTGCTTTTATCACATTTATCATCAGTGGCTTATACCAAACTGATGAAATTATGTCAGAATGATTCCAATATTGCAAGGGCCATTAGAATATCCATATTGGTACATGCACGTCCCCAATAGGAAACATGTGATATTTGTGTTTGACAGCAGCGAAAAAAGACGGTGTAAAACAGCGCTAAAAATAAAATAAATGTGTGCCTAAATAACCAAATATCAGTGAAAAACGGGCAGCCTGGCAAATACTGACAGTACAGTCAGACAACAAAACATAGAAAAAAAGAATTACCGGCGCCTAAGAAGTCCATTGAATAAATATCAATCAAATAAAAGTCCAAACCATTCAGTGGAGAATCCCAAAAATGTCCTTAAGTGAATGGGCAGTGAAGGGGTGAACAGACAGCTCTCACCATGCAGCAGTGCAATATGTGGAGAAAAGACAACAAAACATATTATGGTGCAGTATGCCAATCAATGTTGCCAAAGTGCATTAAGGACTAACAACACAAAACAGAGATAACACACAGACAAAACAACACTAGCAAGGCTAAAAACTTAACACAAAGCTATTTAATAACAACACATAATGCTGGGTATCCGGAGGATACAGGGAATTGCACCAAGGTCCAGAGGGGTAAAAGTGAAACCCTACTTACAGGACAATAGAAGGAAACAGGCAATACAGATGTAAAACGCACTGATGCTCCTTTGTAGTGGTGACCGGAGCTCCTTTCCAAGAGTTCTCTCGTGCTCAGGGTGGATGGTATGTCGCTGGAAAGCGGAACTTCCGGGCGGATGTGACGTCACACACCGCGGGGCTTCCTGGAACGATGCTCCTCTCTCTTTCCTCCCCCCTTACGACCTGATCAACTGCTACACAGTGTCCTCCTTAACCATAGACAGCTCTAAAACAAGAGAATAACGTCCCAACGCATTTCATGCACATGTGCGCACCCCTTCACTGCCCATTCACTTAAGGACATTTTTGGGATTCTCCACTGAATGGTTTGGACTTTTATTTGATTGATATTTATTCAATGGACTTCTTAGGCGCCGGTAATTCTTTTTTTCTATATTTGTGTTTGAGTTACAGAAAGAAATAGCAAAAGCCATGTGTACAATTTGGAACAGCACCTTAGATGCCATTTTACTCAATCAATAATTTGTATTTTGTGTTATATAGAAATATAATTACCTGTACAGTATTTCATCACATGAAAATGAGGAGAACATCTGTTATTTAAGTTATGGTCTAGCCAGAGGAGGAACTAGGTATTTTTGCACCAGGGGGAAGTTCCACCAACTGCGCGGCCCTCTCCCCTCCCCCCCAAATAAATAAATATATATATAATTTTTTTTCGTATTATTATTATTATTTTCCCGTCTCCAAAGTGCAAAGTAACTTTGTTCTTGTTTAAAATTAAATAAAACGGAATAAATAATAACTACCAAACTTTAAATGCAAATGATTTTATTTAGTACAGAATAAATACTAATACTACGACTGATGCAAATGTTTCAATTATATCATTATAAATATATATAATCAATTGGATATTCTGTGGACAAATAGCCAAACTGGTTCATAGTTGACCTCAAATGTTTATTTTTATTAATTTCAGTTTGCTAAAATTGTGCTCTGCTGTAGCCACCAAGACGGGAAAGGTTAAAAATATGTGCAGAGCAATTTCATTATTCAGGTACAGTATTAGGGTGTTAGATACCACTCGTGAATGGCATTTAGTAGAGTCAGAGGAGTAGCATTTTTAGGTTCTTGTATAATGGAAGATATTTGGAATTTTAAACTTTCAATTCCAGATGAAAATTTGTGGGGCTCTAGATCTTTGTCATACTTATGGGCTAAGTTCTTGGCACACGGTTTCAAATGTGAAATTTCCATATTGCAAAGTGGACCGCCACTTAGGAAGTGATAAGCAGAGAAGTTGTTCCTAATACTTTCAAACCGCGTTTTAAATTCTGCGACTACCTAGTCAAGAACGGTGTAACATTCTAATTTAAAACTTAGCTCCAGTGAAATATTGCTTCTTTCATCAGATATGTTTATTCTTTCCCTCTTTTCTGTAAATACTGGAGTTATGTAACCAATGTTTTTGCTTCTGTTTTAATTATTTCGGGATCAGTTGTTCTACGTTGTTTTAATGTATTGTGGAGACCATCAATGAGCACAGCTGCCCTTATCAAATGACAAGCTTTTATTTTGAACGGCTGTGTTGACTCAACCGATTTGACAGTATGTTGTCCGAAAATATTGACAAATTGAAAGTCGATTTGAGCGAAAAGACTTTCAGCTGTTGATACCACTTTGCATCTGAAGAATTATCAAGAGTTTCTTGCAGGGCCTCTACTATCCCAGGTAAGTGCAGCCGTATTTAATTACAGCTTTTGCTTTTGAACACCACCTGGTATCTAAATGACCATTTAAAGTAGTTTTTAGTAGTGCCATTAAACCTCTTCAGTGAAATGTTGAGCTTGAAAAATATGTAAGTAGTTTTTCAACAGTTCCAAGTAACGTATCATAGAAGGTATTACAGATGCTGCATGAACCCCAACTAAATGGACGAGACAGCAAATAAATTGCGCCAACCTATTTAATTACTGACCTGCACTCCCTGTGTTTTCTGCTCATGTTTGGCTCATTATCGTAACCATGACTGCGCATGACTGACATATTTAACCCATCTTTTTCTAACTTTGTTGTGATTCGCAATATCTTCTGTTTTTTCATCCGATTCAATGAAATCTAGAAAACTTCCTTTGACCTCAAATGTTCCTTATTTTAATTTTACAGTAACGTACAGTATCTGATTACCTGAGTCATTTGTTCTTTACTAGAAATATCTGGGGTACAGTCAAATGTCACTGAGTAATACTTGGACTGATTGATTCGAGATTCAATTTCTTTGCGAACGGTACTGCTAAGTCGATAATTGCGTTTTGTATCTTAGGTGAAAAGTATGTAACACTTCCTTTCCAATGATTTCCAATATGATTTTTTATTAAACTGTCATGGGGACTAATAAGTTCAATCGCAATTAGAAATACACCACAGTCTCGATTTCCAATTATGCACATATTTAGTACAATGTATTTATTGCACAAAATAATATCGCTTCTATTACGGCTTTAACAATGCTGCACCATTTTTCCTTCTGTGATTATATTTGCTTTTGTAGGTTAGAGTCTGTTGTTGTCCCGCCTTTAATCGTCTTTCTAGATCTTTCCATCGAACACAGTTTTCACGGGGCTCTTGTGAATTCTCGTGTTCAGGATTACGTGGGTGTAAATGTTTCCAGTCGCCAAAGCCCTTCTTTGGATGAACAATGTGCACTTTGGTTTGACTGCATTTACCAAAAGCAATACAAAAAAACAAAACAAGGACCTCTGATTTTTGGAGTAAAGTAGCCATTCACGTCCAACTTCTTCTCCATTAGACAGTGTCTTCCTAAACCAATTGGACGAAAACCGTCTACCGTCGGCACTCTGTGATACCGAAAAAGGAGCATCTTGACCTAAATCAGGCCCTTGACATATAACATGACACCTAACTTTGTCATTCATGGCTGGCCAAGTCGCTGGGTCACTCAGATTGATCTGTGGGGGTTCATCGTAATGTAAACCGTAAATCTACATCACCGACAGTTTTTTCACAATTTGACTATTCACCACTATAACCTAACTGTGCATCACACACACTTTCCTCAGAATGTTGACGTTTTCTGTGATCTAAATGTACATTGCACACATGATTCTGCAAAATGTGTCTATTTACTGTAATCTAAATGTAACCCTTGCCCAGCTCCCGAAGGAGGTTACATCAGTGTAGTGGTGTAATGTCCAACTCATAAATAGTTTACACATGCCGCAAACGTTTTGTAAAATTATGCATTCACGCCTCCTTGCTTAGGGTATAAAATAAGACTTCTTAGGGCTAAGACCTCAGTGCATTTGTGTTAATCAGACAGAAATGTTTAATGATGTAAATACACAACCTTAACACTAGAACCCACAAGATACAATGTGAAAAAAATTAAATGTCAAATACAGACGGAAACACCTTAAGTGAAAGATGTCCTGCAGCTGGGGTGACCCTCGGATTGTCCAAAAATCCTTCTTATAGCTGTAGTATAGAAAAAGTCCTCCTTGGCGCTTGTCCTCAAAGGTTGATGTGTGTGACAGTGATATGGAAAACAATTAGAAAATAAATCAGTCTAAACCTTCTGATGATAACAACTGTTAAATTGAAACACCTTCAATGCAATCCAATATAAATTATACAAGTGATATACCACTAGTGCTTACATTCCCCATCCAGGATAGTGTGGGAGGTGGTGCTAGGCACAGAACACATGAATCCTTTACATTACATGCAGTGATCTACACTTGGACTTTAAATATAGAAAACCACCTTGATAGATATGAAGATAGGTTAGAAATACTTAGCTCCACAGATATTCAATGGATGCTCAATGTCGTGGATGAATGGCACAGAAATAAAAAGAGAAAAATACAGATCTCATGGTACAATAACGTAAGAACAAACTTAATTAAAAAAAAAACATAAAAAGGGCATCTGAGGGGTTTGTAGAGTACATGATTTCTCTCTGCTTTCTCTCGGCGTCTGCATGGTGCTCCGAATTGATGCCGGGAGAGTTGAGGTACAGGTTCCTTCCTGGTTCACATCCAGGCTCCTCCCCAGGTTCTGACGCAATGGCGTGATGACGTATCGTAATGACGTGCCAGTACTGCCTGGAAACCTCCGTCAGAGTCCCTGCTCTCTATTCTCCTCCACAATTCGATTGCCAATACTGTCAGCGCTCCAATCATATCTTTCACTGTTATTCACATCAACCTTTGAGGACCAGCCCCAAAGAGGACTTTTTCTATACTACAGACAGAAATGTTTGACTGAATGTAATTGTCACTCTTGCTTGCAGCTGGTGCAATAATAAGAAATTAAGTCCAGTCTGAGTGTTTCTCCTAAACTCAGAGTGTATTGTATTGTATTGTATGTCTTTATTTATATAGCGCCATTAATGTACATAGCGCTTCACAGTAGTAATACACGTGGTAATCAAATAAATAACAGATAATATAAATAACAGATCATGGGAATAAGTGCTTTAGACATAAAAGTAACATTAAGGAAGAGGACTCCCTGCCCTGAGGAGCTTACAGTCTAATTGGTAGGTAGGGAGAACGTACAGAGACAGTTGGAGGGAGTTCTGGTAAGTGCGTCTGCAGGGGACTTAATTTCTTCCACACATCCACCCGCTGTGTCTCACTCACCCCCAACAGTGTCTCTCTCACCCCCAACCAGTGTCTCTCTAACCCCCACCAGTGTCTTTCTTTCCTCCCTCGCCCCACCAGTGTCTCTCAGCCCCCCCTTGTCCCCACCAATGTATCGCTCAGCGCCCTCCCCCCACCAGTGTCTCGCTCAGCCCCACCAGTCTCTCTTACCTCCATCCCTTCACCAGTTTCTCTCTCACACCCCCACCAGTGTCTCTCAGCCCCCACTTCCCCACAAATGTCTCTCATCCCCCACACCCCACCAATGTCGCTCAGCCCCCCTTGTCCCCACCAGTGTATTGCTCAGCCCCACCAGTCTCTCTTACCTCCCTCCCTGCACCAGTTTCTCTCTCATGCCCCCACCAGTGTCGCTCAGCCCCCACCCCCCCACCAATGTCTCTCATCCCCCACACCCCACCAATGTCACTCAGCCCCCTTGCCTTCACCAGTTTTTTGCTCAGCCCCCTCCCCCTACCAGTGTCTTGCTTAGCCTCCCTCCCCCCACCAGTGTATATCTCAGCCCCCTCCCCCACCAGTGTATATCTCGGCTCCCTCCCCCACCAGAGTATCTCTCAGCCTCCCTCCCCCACCAGTGTATCTCTCAGTCCCCCCCATCAGTGTTTGTCTTAACCCCAGTCCTCCCCACCAGTGTCTTTCTCAGCCCTCTCCCCCACCAGTGTCTCTCTCAGACCCACTCACCCAAGTCCCTACCTGTGGAGCAGGGAGGGTCAATTCTGGTGGCAGACACTGGACATTGTGTGACTTCTGGGTCTGACCTCTAGGGTGGGCCCCACCCCTGCCCTCCTCTGCAATCACATCATTAGACGCCCTTCTCCTCCTTTGATTGAGCCCTGCCGACATCTGGATCCCTCCTCCTACTCTACTCATATTGCGCTTCCTCTGCCAGCATCGGGCTCCCTCCTCCACCACTCACATTGAGGTCCCTCCTCTGACATTGCACACTCACCTCCTGCGTACCTAACCTGCTACACCCTAGGCAGCTGCCCTGCTCACCCCCCCCACCCCCAGTTCCACCTCTGGGTATAGCAATGTTCTTACCACAGGGAAGTCAAAAAGTGTAATAAAGAATGCATAAAGGATGAACAGTAGTGATATGATAAAGGGAGTGTTTTTTTTTTATATAGTAGTAACTACAAATTCTCTAGGACAAATAAGACTCTTATAAGATATGTTCTTTATAGATGTAATTAGTGTGCATAGAGCGTTTAAAATCGTAGAGGTCCCTCTTTCCTGTATAAGCATTAATTAGAGACCATGAATTTCTGATGGCTCTGATTAAGAGAATGAAATTCAGTGCCCAGAAGATACTCCACTCTCCATCGCATGTACAAGAATAATTGTCCAAGGGAACAATATGACAGCCTTGCTCCGGCAGCTAATGAAAAGCAGAGCAATGCATTGCCCTTGTGCCATCAAAAGGGTTAAATGCACTTTAGTTGCCCCACTGAGGCCTATGTATTGCAAGGGATAACGGGGCATCTGCTCCTAAAACAAATGTCGTCGTCCCCCATTGGTTGGAAGCAGAGGGTCTCCGGAGCTGTAGCATGTTGATTTCAGCTCGGCCCCCCTGCTTCCCGAGATACTTGCCTTGGAAGGGGTTACAGTATCCATCTGCAGGTTTAAATGCGGTGATGCGTGCCAATAAGAAGCCGCATGGGATGATGTCACAGCTTCCTATGGGCCCACGTGATGCAGGACATTTAAAGCTGCCATTTCTATAGCCCCACCAAGCCCAGCCAGAGCTTCAACCGGCACCCCCTTCCGAAGTAAATATCTCTGGAAGTAGAGGGTCCCCAGAGCTGAAATTAATGTGGTTCAGCTCTGAAGACCCCCTGTTTGAAACCCACAAAAACATTTTTTTTAACGTGTCACCATGTTCTGCTGCTTTAAATAAAGATTTTTTTTAATACAGTTTACTACTAAATGTTAAACAAACGTGTCACTTCAAAATAGTAATAGGAATGTACTCTTCAAAACTCTGCATTTTGAAATTGGGGTCTACTGAAATACAGTAATGTAGGGAATGTTTACAATTAGCAGTAATGTCAATTTCATGGTTTTGACCATCAAGCGAGCTGTAGCTCGAAGGAAGTATGCATCTGGGTCGGCTTTCTTGGACAACTCTAGTCTGTTGTGTGTTTTGGCTTCATCTTTCATGTTACCTCCATGCAAACACTGCAGTTCATGCTGACTCTGTTGACAGTAGGAGAGAGAAGTAAAGGGGTAGGATGGGTTTAGTATACAATGTGTGGAAACAAAATCTCAGGAAATTGGAAATGTGCAAATGTGGCAAATTTAATATCCCAGCTCTGAAAATCTGGAGATCATACGACAAATATTAAAGCAGAACACCCACAATGCTCAAAACCAAAAAATGAGGGCGGTTTCATGAGAGAATTTTGCAGAGTAAATGAGTACTTCAGTATTAGGGGATACCTTTTTATTTGGAATAGCAATTGATATAAAACAAGTTTTCGAGAGTTCTCCGTCTTCCTTAGGTCAGCAATACTGATTTACATAGATTTCATGAATTTAATACATACTGTATGTACAATCCAGGATAAAAATTGAAGGCAGATGAGGGAGAGATGGAACAGGCAGAGGGAACTGTAAATATACACAGAGGACAATAAATTAATGAAAGGGATAGTGAGAAATAGGACCAAGCACCTGTCAGCAGTGTGAATGGGGAGGTGGGGGAGAAGGGGATACACTGTAAAATTAACAGAGAGGCAAGGAGAAACATTACAAAAAATCTGTATAAGAAACCCCATATTAATATCAAGTCTTCTTTTTAGTGTCAAAGAGCGTCATCATTTTGAGTTAATGTTTTCTGTTCTTGAGTGCTTTTAAACATTATTTTGAGGATTTGGATTTTTAAATCATATATGGAATGATCTGGCTGTGAGAAGTGGTGTCCCACTGGAGTGCAGTATCTCCCTTCTTCATGGTGTGTTATTGCATGTCTGTGTAGGTTCATTCTGGTGTGAAGTTTTTGTCTGGTTTCACCGATGTAGCATCCTTGGTCACATTTGCTGCATTGAATGAGAGAATTTTAGAAGTCTGACCCCTGCAAATGTCCAGTCCACCACTACTTCCAATCCTGCTGTATTCTATAAAGTGTTATAGTGCCGATCTGGTGCCACAGCACCGAAAGCCTGATTGAAGTGAATCGAACTTGATAGAATAAGGCCCAAAGTATCGGTACTACAACTTTTATTCTGTGAAATAAAATAGAAATAGAATCGTAAATGGGTGCAATTCCCTAAGCTCCGAAGAGGAGTATCAGAGCTCGATGTAGCATTGACTTCCATATAAGCAATGGCAGTTAATGTGGGATCGAGCTCTAATACCATTTATTGAAACTCCATGAATCCTGGTGGTTTATACTAATGAATAGAGCAAGGAATCAGGAGCGCAAATACATCCAAGTGATATAAAAAAAATAGATATAGTGCACACTGTATATAAGTGTGCACTATATGTATATTTTCTCCTTTTTTCTATATCACTTGGATGTATTTGCGCTCCTGATTCCCTGCTCTATTCACCTGTTATCTGGACTTTGGATTGAGTCCTCCTTCCAGAGCTGCACTACCCCCTTAAGTATCTAATTATATTTATTCACTTATCACCAGTGTGCACACAGGGTACATTATTATATTGCTTTTTCCTTTGTTCCATGGTTGATACTAATGACTGTTATTTTTCTCCGACTGTTAATAGCATTATGATTCAATAATTCGAACCGAAGCTGAATATGCTATTTTTAAGTCTGGGGACTGGTCATTTAAACAGTCATTCAATAGGAAGCTGCAACATCCAACCCCCCCCCCCCCCCCCATTACATTGCGGATTCCTATTGGCCAGCAGACCCGTGCGATTTTGTGGCCATGTTGATTTGCCTAAAGGGAAGGGAAACAGTTAAAAAAGAAAACGGGTAGGCGGAATTGTTGCTTTAAATCTTATTTGGTTTATTATAGCTGCATTATACATATTGTGAACATTCTTAACATAAAGGACAGTAAATACAAATGTAACATTGTTTGTCTGATTCCTTAACAGTGCATACTATTACACAATTCCATTCATTTGTTAGCAGCTAACAGGTGCATCTCTCACAATGTGCCAAGATGTTTTTTCCTTGATTGGCTGAGAATGCATACTGGATATGTTACAGCCCACTTTATAAAATGACTTAAACAGCTGCAGATAACACATGGAATTCTGCTGGCATCCAGCAGTACATGCATTTCAAAGTTAGTGTAATCTTTATAGTTTGCATTCATTTACATGCTATTATATTGTTGACACTTTACACTGTAAATTTACAGCATACATATGCAAATGTACATGACCTTAAGGTTATTTGACCATGGTATACTGATGCTGTACAGGCATACCCCGCTTTAAGGACACTCACTTTAAGTACACTCACGCGTAAGTACATGTCGCCCAATAGGCAAACGGCAGCTCGCGCATGCGCCTGTCAGCACGTCCTGCACAGCAATACCAACTCCCTACTTGTACCGAAGCGGGGAGACTATAGAGCCTGTTACAAATGCGTTATTTACATCAGTTATGCACGTATATGATGATTGTTGTACAGTACATGCATCGATAAGTGAAATAAAGGTAGTGCTTCACTTTAAGTACATTTTCGCTTTACATACATGCTCCGGTCCCATTAATGCGGGGTATGCCTGTATGTTGTTTCCTGTTCACCAGGGCATGGTGCGGTGGGTAGACCTGGGCATTAAGACACCTGCCAACTCCAAACCATGTCGCAGCATCAAAGGTTGCCTAGTGCAGAAGAATCTGAAAGTAAGGTACATAAGGTACCTGCTTTTCTCCTCCATTCTCAAGGCTGTCTTCTCTTTGTCTCACACGTCTACTGCTCTGTCCTGCCTGAATTTATGTTTCTAATGCCTCTCCCTTGGGAACTCTCTTCCCATCTTCCAGACCCGCCTGAAAAGATAACCTGCATAATAAAGCATTTCCATAGCACTGTAAAGTGACCTCATAGCCCACGACATACTGCTGCGGCACAGTTTATTCGAGCATTTGCCCGTTCTGTGCTGCAGCAGTAGCCTGGCGCGCGCCCGAGTGTGACGGGCGCACGCCGAAGCAGCGGAAGAGCGCCCTCCAAACGGGGCGCTCTCCCTACCGCTGCCGGGTCCGCCGGGTCCCCCGGAACCCCCTGCCGCTGTCCCGCGATCGCGGGACACCAGGGCTCCCTCGGGGAGCCCCTGGACACGCGTGCAGGGAGCGCACGCTCCCGATGACGCGTGACCGCGCGTCTATGACGCGCGGCACGCCGAGGGGCGGCCACTAGCAAGCCGGGAGATTTCCCGGCTTGCGGTACCGACCACACTTCAATAAAGTGTGTCGGTAGTGTACAGTACACACTTAACCTCTTGAAAGTGCCCTAGAACGTTTACACTGCTATGTACTGTACTTATTCTGTCTCTTGCAATACAACAGTTAGTTTGCGTTTTGGGGCAAGTTCTCCAATCCTGTAATGTCTACTTCTATGTTTACGCCTTCATATCCTGTAAATTATCTGTGTCAAGTGCTGCTAATATGGTTGTAGTTATATAAATGAGAATACAAAACATACTAAAATAAAAAATAAAATAAAAAACTACTTGACCCTGGGATTAGAGTGATATATACTATATAGACCTCATGTATGATGTACTACACAAGTTGTAATTTAGTTTGTCTCTTCATCACAAAAGAACAAATACGTTACCTGACAGATGCTCTTTGAAAAGTAAATGTCTGTGTTACATTAGTGCAGGTAATGGGAGACACAATAAAAGTGTGGATGACAGATATATCTGCTTTTACCTATGAAAAATAATTTTCTAATTATTGTTCCTGGTAACTATGCCAGCATTCTCTTTTTAAGGCAGCGAGACGTCAAATGTGGGGATTTGCAGATGTGGAGAGACGTTGTATGGGGAAAAGTGTTGGACATTATCACAGTCTCAGTTTACCAACCATATTGTTCATGAGCTCACTCACTTGAATAGCGAAAGAAGAATAGGAAGTGTAAAATCTTATTACCTTTGCATTGAAATGTTCAAGTTGTCATATTTTTTTTTTTTTTATAATTGAGAGCTTCTTGTTTAAAGTAAACTGCATTTGGCTTGCGATTCAGGTTTTTTTATTCTGACACTGGGAAGTATACGAAAGCCATACCTGTTTCCGTTGAGTTGCTTACCAGTGATGTACGTAGCTTCCTTATCTGCTCTCCCCTTCCTTTCATTACGTCAATTCCAGAACCTCTGTCTGGTCCTCTGAATGCCAACACATTCCTTCGCTTCAGTTTGTATTACATCAGCCTTTCCTCACATAACAAATGCACTGTACTTTACATGGCTTAACCCAAACACAGGAACAAGTGTTACAACAAAAGTAGGACAAATGAGAAGGGATGTTTTGCTGGAGGGGGTGTAATGTGCATTACTCATTCATACTAAAAGTGATTGTGTTAAAGTAACAGTACTGGAGATATGCCCTGAAATATCAACTAACCAATTTCCTGGCATTTGTTTTGACCTCTATTAAGCTTATTTCCCTTTCACATTTTTTGTCGAAACAATTTTTTGTAGATGACATGTTGCCAGAATCTGCCGGAGAGCAGGTAAGGGAATTAAAGAGGCCTAGCGCGCTCCACCGGCATTTAATTTAAATGTTTTGGGGATGAGCGTGGGTTGTCTGTAAGCGCTGCGGTCTCCCCCAGAAAATGTTGCGCTCCCTCCCCCCCCCAGTTTGCGCACCCCTCCCCTAAGAGACAGGAAAATAATGAATGGGTTCAAAATGAAACAAAAGTCTGTGACATCACAAGGGTGAAGAAATTAAAATGTCAGTGGAGCAGACATATCGCAAGAATATATATCTCACAAGGGCACATAAATGAATGTTAGTGCACGAGTCTGCCTTGATTAAATGCTTGATTATTTCAAGACAAAGACTGTTTGTGTTTGAACACTTACCTTGGAGTGCTGCGTCTTCTTCATCGCCTTTGGTGTTTGGGTGAAATAGATATACTCCCACTTAACATTCGGGATGCACATTGATACCCTGACAACCAAGACCTATGCCAAACTAGGGATACTTTACAGGAACAAATCCTCCCTAAGTCTCCTGGTCAGAAAGCGTATTGCACAGCAGATGCTAATGCCAATTATTGACTATGGAGACATAGTATATGGCTCGGCACCTCAAACCCACCTTAGCAAACTTGACACCCTCTACAATTCAATTTGTCGTTTTGTTCTCCAATGCAACTATAACACACATCACTGCGAAATGCTCAAAGAACTAGATTGGTCATCACTAGAGTCTAGGTGCAAAGTTCACCTTTCCTGTCTCACTCTCAAATACTTTCTGGGCAAGCTACCCAGCTACCTGAACAAGCTCCTCACCCCTACCACATGCAGCACTTATCACCTGAGATCAGACTCCAAAAGACTGTTCATGGTCCCAAGGCTCAACAAAGTATCCGGACGTTCCTCCTTCTCCTTCCGTGCACCCCAAAACTGGAACAACCTACCAGAGACTCTCACATCCACCACCAGTTTAAGTTCTTTCAAATCTAAGGCTGTCTCACACTTTAATCTGGTCTGTAACTGTTTCATACGCTCATAATATATATTTTCTTTAACTGTGCACGCAATGTCTTGTATATAATGTATACCTTTTTCATTTATGTAACTGTACTTGTAACCATGTATTATTTGTTTTACTCTGTGCCCAGGACATACTTGAAAATGAGAGGTAACTCTCAATGTATTACTTCCTGGTAAAATATTTTATAAATAAATAATAATAAATAAATAAATATATCGATTGATTGATTGCAAGTAAACTGCACTTACAGTAAACATGCTAAAAATGTACTTGTTCAAGAATAGTCATGGTGCGTATATATAAAAGTAAGGGACAAAAATTGCTGAATGCATAGGGTTTAGTCTATAATAAGAAGTTAGATCGTAAAAAATATGGAGTACAAAGAGAAAAAACTGAAGAAAAAATAAATATATCTACACACACACACACACACACACACACACACACACACACACACACACACACACACACACACACACACACACACACACACACACACACACACACACACACACACACACACACACACACACACGTGTTTATGTTACAGTCAGCAGTTATTTCATTTAATTTTCAAAACAAATAGTTTGTCTGTTTATTAAAAAAGGAATAATACTTTTTTGTTACAGCCTTGTTGGCCGACATTTGTTTCAAATCCTGTGCCAACGTCACAACGATTTGACTGCTTATTTAAGGACAGTTGGTTGTGGGGGGCACAATTATTTAATAGCCATGCAATGGGAAGACACTGTGTGTTTCCATTCAGAGACATTTCCTAATGGCTGGAGCTGCACAGTGGGTAGAAATGAGGTATCCTCTCAGATACTGTATTTGTAAGGCCACGCTTATAGTGCGCGCAACAGTGATGCGACGGGTGATGTCACCGTCGCCACCTTCGAAAGTTATAATTTAACTTTCAGGACGTCGTTGGCGACCTGGCCATTGATTGGTTCAGAGGCTGTCACATGTGGCGACAGCCTCTGAAAAATCAAATTTTATCGGCTTCAAGAATTTGCGTCGCTGCCGTCACTCCCGTCGCATCGCGCTTACTATAAGCGCACGCGACGGCGGCAATGCTTTTGTTTTCAGGCGACGTCGCGTCACCGGCACTATAAGTGCAGCCCAAGGTGTCTGTGGATAATTTAAGTTAAAAAAAAAGTTCATTTAAGTGACTTTCACAGGTCCCTAAAACCTGATTCACGTCACATGTATTACAGCGATTAAACTGCAGGTAACGATTCCAGTTAATGATATGAGAATACACGCACTCATTCTGCACTGATTCCTCATTGTGAAGAAGAATCCACAGTGTGTGTAAAGTGCTGCAGAACAAATAAAGCCGATGAGTGCATTTACATGTCCTTTTCAAGCCCCAGTAAATTGCTCCAACCTATTATTATTACCTGTCACATGGTGATGAAATTGCAGAAAAGGAACTTGGGTAATTTAAATGAATACTGTGTAGTTTGGGTTAATAGAAAACAGAAAGCTGTGGTTAACATGTTTCCGAAAATATACTGTATTCATTCATCAAATACCCAGGGGCATACTCTGCATGATGCAGCTACCTGTATTGGGGTGTTGGAAGATTATAGTGATTTCCAAACAATCAATGTACGTTTAGTCTAATTTGATAGGTCTGAATTCCAAAGCTAAAGAGGCTTACAGAGCATCACTTGACTTTCCAATCGATTGCCGCCCTGTCCATGAGCAGACATGTCAGCTGTGCTTGTAGCAATTGTGACATGCCTCTCTTTCTCTGCCTTGCTTCAACATTACAAGAGGTGTGCACGGAATGATTTACCTGTCACAATAAATTATTCTCATACGTACCGGCCTTCAATCTGCCAAAGCCGAAGCAGCGAGACCTCTAAAATGTAACCCTCGCATAAGCAGGCTCTTTAAATGTGCACCATGTTTCAGACACATTATTACATCCTTCTCTAAAAAGCAAAAAATAGCTTTCAATGGCAATTCTTTTTTGCAGATACAGTTAGGTCCGGAAATAATTGGACACTGATACAAGTTTTGTTATTTCAACTGTGTACCAAAATAAATTCAAGTTACAGTTAAATAATGAATATGGGCTTAAAGTTGAGTCTATCAGCTTTAATTTGAGGGTATTCACATCCAAATTGGAGGAAGGGTTTAGGAATTACATCTCTTTAATATGCAGCCCCCTCTTTTTCAAGGGACCAAAAGTAATTGGACAATTGACTCAAAAGCTGTTTCATGGACAGATGTGGGATATTCCTTCGTTATTTCATCATCAATTAAGCAGGTAAAAGGTCTGGAGTTGATTCCAGATGTGGCATTCGCATTTGGAAGCTGTTGCTGTGAACCCACAACATGCTGTCAAAGGAGCTCTCAATGCAAGTGAAACAGGCATCCTTAGGCTGCAAAAAAAAAAGAAAATCCATCAGAGAGATAGCAGGAACATTAGGAGTGGCCAAATCAACAGTTTGGTACATTCTGAGAAAAAAAGAACGCACTGTGGGCTCTGCAACACAAAAAGGCCTGGACGTCCACGGAAGACAACAGTGGTGGATGATTTTAGGATCCTTTCTATTTTAAAGAAAAACCCCTTCACAACATCCAGCCAAGTGAAGAACACTCTCAAGGAGGTAGGCATATCATTATCCAAGTCTACCATAAAGAGAAAACTTCGCTAGAGCAAATACAGAGGGTTCACCACAAGGTGCAAACCATTCATAAGCCTCAAGAAAGGCCAGATTAGACTTTGCCAAACAATATCTAAAAAAGCCAGCCCAGTTCTGGAACAGCATTCTTTGATCAGATGAATCTAAGATCAACCTGTACCAGAATGATGGGAAGAAAAAAGTATGGAGAAGGCTTGGAATGGCTCATGATCCGAAGCATACCATATCATCTGTAAAACACGGTGGAGGCAGTGTGATGGCATGGGCATGCATGGCTTATAATGGCACTTGGTCACTAGTGTTTATTGATGATGTGACAGAAGACAGAAGCAGTCGGATGAATTCTGAAGTGTATAGGGATATATTGTCTGCTCAGATACTGCCAAATTCAGCGAAGTTGATTGGACGGGGCTTCACTTTACAGATGGACAATGACCCAAAAGATACTGCGAAAGCAACCCATGAGTTTTTTAAGGCAAAGATGTGGAATATTCTGTAATGACCGAGTCAATCTCCTGATCTCAACCCAATTGAGCAAGCATTTCACTTGCTGAAGACAAAACTTAAGGCAGAAAGACCCACAAACAAACAACAACTGAAGACAACTGCAGTAAAGGCCTGGCAAAGCATCACAAAGGAGGAAACCCAGCGTTTGGTGATGTCCATGCGTTCCAGACTTTAAGCAGTCATTGCCTGCAAAGGATTCTCGACAAAGTATTAAAAATTAACATTTTATTTATGATTGTGTTCATTTGTCCAATTACATTTGAGCCCCTGAAATAAGGGGACTGTGTATGAAAATGGTTGCAATTCCTAAACGTTTTATACAATATTTTTGTTCAGCCCCTTGAATTAAAGCTGACATTCTGCACTTCTATTGCATCTCAGTTGTTTAATTTCAAATCCATTGTGGTGGTGTACAGAGCCAAAATGATGAAAATTGTGTCAGTGTCCAATTATTTCTGGACCTAACTGTATGTACGAATCCTTACCGTGACCATCAGTTGTCAATGCTCAGATTCTTCATTTTTTTTGTGTGAATGACAAATGATTAAAACAACTTGTGTGAAATGTAAACCGCTTCCAGGATCTTAGAATGGAGCAGTTACAATCCAGGAAAAAGAATTGAATGTGTTAGTGTACCTCTGTGACTGGCAGAACGTGCATTGTCTGTTCCTCTCCCAGCAAGAGTGTGTAAGTTCTTTTGTCTTGTCATGCCTTCAACAAGTTCCCAAAACCGGCTTCAACCCACTGGAACATGGGACACTAAATAAAAGAAAGAAAAACTGAAAGAAAAGATAATAGGTAACAACATGCAAATGAGCACAGTTTTCTATGGGAAATTATGAATATTGGTAGGGAGTTAAAAAGAAGCCCAGATTCATCAAACGCCAGTATGGATTAGCTGCTTAGCACACTGGATCTGGCGTTAAGTCCCATTCAAGTCAATTGGAGTTAAGATAACCCTTACGAGGGCTTGATGAATCTGGGCCAGTGTGTTCATTTTCATGTTAGAAATTCTGGTCTGAGGTTTAATCCCTCTATGATATGTAACAATGGGCTGAAGCGCTGTACGTTTCGGGGAACTGTAGAATGTATGCAAACACACGTATGAGCTCTTTTTCTCCAGAGAATTGTTGTCACCATTTTACCAAAGCTGGTTAACAGGGCTGTAGGGGAAACTACAGGCAACATTACAACATACCAAGTAAAATTACACACACCATATAAAAACAATATTAAAACATACAGTACAGTTCAAAACAGATATAGTGGTTATTAACCACCTTGGTTCCAGTGACGCGACCTTGGCCTTTTTTAAGGTGTAAATATATGTTCAAATTTTATTTAATGACCTCTTATCATCTAGTTTTGGTATTCTCTCCCCTCCAAGCTCTATTTCAGGGTCTGGATGGGAGTAATGGGACATTAGTTGAAGATATCATAGCATTATCCTGAAACAACACTATGTTAAGGCAACTCCAATACTGTCAAGTACAGTAGTGTTTGCTTACAATTCTGCGAGTGAACACAGCGTAACCACAAAGAAAATAACGTCCATGCTATTTTAGATAACGTCCCTCTAATTTCCCTGATTTAGCAGAGCTTAGTGAACCTCAGCCAATGGTGGGCTCATTTGCATGCCACAAACGAGAATCGTTCTGTGTGGGATGTAACAGTGAGCGAAAGAAAGTTTTGAGGAATAGTAAAGAACATTTTAATGCATTAATTAGATATTTTTTCTTTGTTGCACTTTGCATAGTGGAGATAATGTTTGTTTTATTGGTTATACTTGTCATAACCTAAAATGAATACCAGAACCAAAAGAGTAGTGATCACACAGTGTTACCAGCCCTCGCTGTCAGCAGAGCTGAACATAGCTTCTATTCAACTGCACTTCTCATGCAAAACCTGTGGGTTTTCATCACTCTGTGTTTCTCGTAGACATGTGAAATGGTTTATGAGAAATCATTAACAGAACTGCTCATCCTCTGACAGCTGCCCGAGACATGACAAGCGAATGAAATATTTCTGTTATATCTGTAGATCATCCTCCGTTTAATAAAACTGATGGATCTTGCCTTATCCTCAAGCTATCTAAGTGCCACACAGCTTTCCCGCTGCCGCTCCATATTCGCTCATCTGCTCCTTTGCTGTTCCCTTCTTCTATTATCCGACCCCGTTCTAGTATTTTCCCTTTTTGATAAAGCTCCTTTGTGGAGAGAAACGCGTCAGAGGACCCCTGTCTTGTATGTTTTTTGGCTAATATGCCTAATAAATAGTTTTATTTTTATACCTGCCTCCAGCCCTCTTCCAATTTTTGCAGGGCTCCATCTTCCCCCTTCTTCATAGTATTTTCCCTTCCGCTGGTTTCCTGTACTCCTCTTGGTGGTTGAGCTGATGATGAGACTAATCTCATTAAAATAAATCAGGTTGTCGTTTAAAATATTGAAAGTCAACCACTGTCAATGTTTTAGAAAAATGACTGCCTGAATATCCCCAAATCAATAAAAGGATGATAAACCGTTCAAGAATAAATGAGTAATTGAACGCGTACAGTTAATCAGTGTGGGACATGGCTCAGACAGGCCTGGTTATATGCATACCATTATTTGAGTGGCTTGATGTAGTTGTCAATGTGAAAATGAGATTTAAAAGTAGCAATATCTATGAATATTTGGTTTAATAACCTAAAATGCACCTATGTATAAAGACTTAAACTACTGGATTTTTTTTAAAACGTCTTCATAGACATGTTTTGGGGGTCTGTGAGAGAAACTGAAGGACATCTAGTGGAGGTAAGCCTCAGAACATTCATTTCTTTATTGCCATTATATCCACAACAAACAATGAAATAACCAATAAAAATACAAAAGAGATGATGAGGAGGTTTACTTCAGCGGCACTGTTAGTGCTTCAACTGTGTTATCAGCATTGTGCATTTGCCAGTCTGTGATAACCAAGGTTATCTTGATGATTGAAACGTGAATCAAATTGCTACTGGCAAAAAAAACATAAGAAATTCTCAGCAGCTATACAGTATGTGTATTTCTTATGCACTGGTTTACATTTGAAAGTGGTAAAAGCAAAGCTTGTGAATCTAAAGTACAGCAAGTACATGATTGGACATCTTTTAACCCTACCCTGGATAAGCACACTTTATTGATCATAATGTGCTAGAGGCTGTGAGTAAAGTCAGGGTGATCACCCGGCCAGTCCAAGTTTTTTAATTAATGTATATGATTTAAGAGACCTCAACTGTGATGGTTTCCATATAATGCAGAGAATGGCTTCACGGTTAGAAGGTTAGCTCACTTGTGTTCTGAACACATACAAGTACATTGTTAACACATAGTAAACTCAGGACACCAACAGTAACTGCCTGTAGTTATAAAATGCTCGGTGTAGCCTGTTTCCACTGCTGCAGCTTTGTGGCAAATCACTGACGAAGCCCTTTTTTGGGAGAGGATTTTTTTACTGTACCTTCCATACAAAAGGGCTCACTCAACTAGCTTCAGACACAGTATCCCATGTGGGGACAAGGTTGCACAGTTTAGATGTCCCAAAGCAGGACTGCTTAGTTAGTAACTTTTCTCAGAGTTAATGGTGGAGATGCATCAACATAAAGGAAGTGGAAAGAGATGTTTGTTTTGACGCATTGCTCCATTTTCTGCATATATTTAGGTGAAACATAGTAATGATTGTCCTACATTTGACACAAAATTGATGGCCAGGAAAGTTTATGCTACCTCAGGCCTGGCGGAATGTTTGACGCAAATACAAGACAAAAAAGTGACGCACAAAGACACAGCGTTTGATACACTGTAACCACCTCACTCTGTGTGGTTACTAATGGACTACGATATTAAATGTGGGCATTGCCTGACCCTGCAGTTTGCTTAGTAGTGGTATAAATTGGCTTGTCTCCCTCTCCCTTTCTAGTTAGTTCTAGTTTGATCATCTGCTCTTAATTCAGTGTGTAGATAACCCTGTAACTGTGCTATACGGTTTCTAAGACGTAACCCAGTTTAGGAGCAGCCAAGCAGTGCCCATGTTAAGTCAGGGCAAATACTCAGAAGACTTCTACATTATCAGGAAGACAGAACGGACAGGCATCCAGTGAAGGCCCATCATACAGTAGTTCTCAGCTTACTCCCTATTAACTTCTTAAGCAAGTGCCCCCTCAGGTTTAAGCCGGGGAATCCTCTGGTTAATGGAAGTTGTTTCTATTGCTAGAAATGTTGTTATTTTACTGTTGTTGAAGATTTTGCAATACAGACTTCCTATTTTATTTCTAAAATAGTCATTGGCGCCCATTTTTCATCCTCCTCTGCTCAGCGCTACTGTATGTTTCAATAGCAGTAGGCCAGATTGCTATCTCCTCCGAGGTGCAGGTGCAACTTCTCGCTGGGGTAAGGCTGTTGGCTCCCAGCAGCTGATATGTGACTATTTGTCATTGTCACACCCTCCCCTCATTATAATCAATAAGTCCTCGCTAACGCACAGGGTGCACAACTTGCAGTGTTAACACCTTGATATATTGATGCAAAGAGATACAAGATGAAAATGAATACGTTCACATCAAATTTGCTTCAGTATATCGCCCATTGACTTTATCCTACAAGAGTATTCGTCAGGTAATGCACCAAGGGCTTTTTTTTAAGCTTAATCTCTGTTGGGATTTAATAAAGTACTCCAATAAATGTGTCAATCAGTACTCTACAGACCTTTAGCAGTAAAAACATTAAGTAAGGTCTGAATGTCTTTTGGCAATGAGAGGTGTGTGTATGCTCTGCAGGACTCTAACATTGCGGGGGTGATGCAATGATTCATTGGGGCTTATTCAGTAAGATCCTATAGCGCAAGGATCTCTGCTATCGCACGACTTTAAGGCCGCGGCCATAGTTGATCCGACGTTGCTCGTGCCAAATATAAACAGCTGGAGGCCAATGCGCACGTCTTCAGAGCGCGCGTGCACGTGAGAGACGGCGCTTCCCAAACTTGAGGAGAGAAAATTGTTTGTATCTGCCGGGCGACGGCCGGGTCACGTGCGCGGTTCAGCCAATGAGGGTCAACCGTTCACGTGATGACATGGCCACACCCCCTGGCATGCCCTCACCACGCCCAACATCTCTCAACCCTGCAGGCCACGGATCACTGCAAAAAATACAGGAAAACGTGACGTCACCAATCGACCGCGCGTACGCGCGCGCCTAATATGGACCTGGCCCAATAGGCCTTTCCGCGCAGTAGCGCAGGATCTCTGCTATCGCAGGACTTTAATAGGCCTTTCCGTGCAGTAGCGCAGGATCCCTGCTATCGCAGGACTTTAATAAGGCTTTCACGCAGTAGCGCAGTATCTCTGCTATCGCAGGACTTTAATAGGGCTTTCCGTGCAGTAGCGCAGGATCTCTGCTATCGCAGGACTTTAATAAGGCTTTCGCGCAGTAGTGCAGGATCTCTGCTATCGCAGGACTTTAATAGGGCTTTCCGTGCAGTAGCGCAGGATCTCTGCTATCGCAGGACTTTAATAAGGCTTTCCGTGCAGTAGCGCAGGATCTCTGCTATCGCAAGACTCTGATAGGACATTCCGTGCAGTAGCGCAGGTTCTCTGCTATCGCAGGACTTTAATAAGGCTTTCCGTGCAGTAGCGCAGGATCTCTGCTATCGCAGGACTCTAATAGGGCTTTCCGTGCAGTAGCGCAGGATCTCTGCTATCGCAGGACTCTAATAGGGCTTTCCGTGCAGTAGCGCAGGATCTCTGCTATCGCAGGACTTTAATGGGGCTTTCCGTGCAGTAGCGCAGGATCTCTGCTATCGCAGGACTTTAATAAGGCTTTCCGTGCAGTAGCGCAGGATCTCTGCTATCGCAAGACTCTGATAGGACATTCCGTGCAGTAGCGCAGGATCTCTGCTATCGCAGGACTTTAATGGGGCTTTCCGTGCAGTAGCGCAGGATCTCTGCTATCACAGCTTACTGAATAATGCCCATTGTTTTTCAAGTAGTGAAAGAGATAAGGAATGCTCTACAGACAGGGGGCTTTCCTTAAACTGTCTACATATCTGAAGCAGTGATGGGGATTAAAACCTCAATCCCCATCAAAAAAATATTATTTTTAAGGCTTACCTGAACCAGGTGGGTTTCTTCAGGTCCTCAGGGACCCCCTGGTTTGCAAAATATTTGTAGTTTTGTTGTGTGTGCTGGTTTTGACACAATAAAACTACAAACATGGGCACAGGTTCACTTACTTTATTCTTGACCGATGGACAAACCCGACAAACACTGATCAGGAACCCGGGGGTGTCTTTAGAGGTCGAGGGACCACAGACCAGCTTCTGTGGACCCCCCTTCCCTGGTTCAGGTAAGATAAAAAATATATATAGATACAGTATTGCGAGCAGACGTGACTGCTGCTTTAACAATAGATGTAGATACTGTGCGGCTAAAGAGTTAAGTGATGCTCTGCAGGTTTGGGAAATTACTACAACTGTGAAGCAGTTTTAATACTGAAAGACTCTGATGTCCCCCTTAGCTATAAGGAATCAAATAATAGGCTGCATGCCTTGCTAGCAGTGAGGGGATTAAGCACTGCTCCGTAGCTTTTCTGGCTCTTTTAGGAGTTGAAGAATCTACCAAAGGCTTTTTGAAGGAGAGCATTGGCATCAAGAGGCCCATAACTGTTTGCAGCTGTGTTTATTTTCTTGGTTTTTGACTCTGCTTGGCTTAAATCCATTGCTGAGAAATGAAATACTTAAAGCAGCAGTTCATTTCCTACAGTCTTGCCATGAAAATGAATATGCTGCAGTGTATAGTGATCAGGAGTAATGTTTAACCTGTTCTGTTAGTGCCCTGAGCCTTTAAGAATGCAAACATGTAATATATATATTGAAATAAATTGCTCTGCTGTAGAACTCCGCAAGCACACAAACTATTCCAAAACGTATCTAATGTCATTGTGCCAATATGTAGTACAGTGATTGCACCAAAATGCACTTAAACATGCTAAAAGAATAATTGTTTAAGAAATGTAAAAAGTAATAGCATTTATAAAAGTAAAATGATGAGAGGCACTCATTTATTAATACAGTGCTAATTCTGTAATACGTTATGTTGTAAAGAGTACGGTGTATGAAGAAGAAAAATATACATAGGAATCAAAGAAGAAGTTATACGTTAGGATTGTGACACATTGGACATATTTTCAGTTTAATGATGCTTTACCTTGGCATGGAGGTCATGGAGGTCATATGTGTACAAATAATGAAAACTGAAAGTCTTTTCTTTTTGCAACAAGAATATTGAGAAAATAGATACGTATATGAATAAAGATTGCAGAATGTTGAGAAATATTTGTGAGCACGTTACTGTTGGCTACACTATCATACACCCAGTATCACAAGCACACTGCTTAGTGTCACGTTTTACTCCTCCATCACTTTCTTCTCTCACATTCACAATGTAGCTCAAACCTGTTTCTCTGTAACATTGGAAAGATACGCCCTTTCCTCTATCGCTCTACTGCTAAATCCTCTCTATTGCTAACGCAGGCCCTCATTCTCTCCCATCTCGACTACTGTAACTTTCTACTGTCCGGCCTTCCTGCCTCTCACCTGTCTCCCCTACAATCTAAATGCAAAAAGGTGAGGGAGTTGATGGTTAACGGTTGACCACTATGAGTTAACAGGGTTCTTTCCAGATCACTATATGTATTTAGTGAGTAGGTAGTTAGAGTATAGCAGGAGAATTCTTTTAAACTATTGCACAAAAAGTCCCCTGCTTTCTTCTCCTTCTCTACTCTACCTACCTACTCACTAAATACATATAGTGATCTGGAAAGAACCATGTTAACCCATAGTGGTCAACTGTTAACCATCAACTCCCTCACCTTTTTTCATTTGTATTCTTGGAGGAATGTGGTTGTTCCTTGTTAGAGGTTGAGTGATTCTAACAGTTGTTTGACTGGTGTTTATCTGTGTATATTTGTATATACCGTTTTTACCACCATTTAATATCTTAAACACCTTAATATCTTCAACACCACAAAGTGGTGTAACTTTACTGCTGTGTTTTGTGTGTGCAGAGCGCCAAATAGTCATGTCTTTTATCCCCTCCCCTACAATCTATCCTAAACACTGCTACTAGAATCACATTACTCTCTCCTAAATCTGTCTCAGTGTGTCTCCTGCTTACTATGAAATCCTATATTACTTCAAAAATTCTCACCGTCCCGACTCCTGCGTTCAGCTCAGGGATGTCTTTTGTGTAAACTTTTTATATATAAATCCCTCTCCCACGTAAAACTTCTCAGTCACTGACCCACACCCCTGGAATGCCCTTCCCCTCAATATCCAACTAGCACCCTCTCTATCCACCTTTAATACCCATTTAGAACACACCTCTTTAACTAAGCAACCGGGTAGCTCCCTGGCTGATACATAATTACATAATATATGAGGTTGAAAAACTACATACATCCATCAAGTTGAACCTACTGCACCGACACACTGTATTCGAGCAAATACCCAGTATGTACCTGGCAGATACCTGGAATGCGCCGCTCCTCACCTCTGACAAGCCCCGTTGCGTTTGCCTTCCCAGCCTGGGTACATGCCTGGCTGACGGGCGGCTGATCTGTTAAATGATAATGATTAGGATTTAATAGGCTGCAATGCTTCGCGTGTCTACCAGATGGCATAAATTCATGAATTGTAATGCAGTATATATATATATATACTGTGCAGTATTGCAGCCAGTGGGAATAAAATGCTTCAATCCCTGCTTGGAAAATAACCCAATGCACTCGGGCAGAAAACAGTCACAAACCTCAATACACCCGGGTATACCCGAATTCGTGGGACTAGCCGAGCTCGAATAAAGTGTGTCGCCAGTGTATGCTAAATTTCGACGACAGATACTTTATCCTATATTTGTACTTACACTATATTGATCCAGAAGAAGGCAAACAAAAAACCCCAGTGAAATATCATCTAATGAGGGGAAAAATAAATTCCTTCCTGACTCCAAATATTGGCAATCAGATTACTCCCTAGATCAACATCTTCCCATGTTTACTTTTTAGGTATATCCCTGTATACCATTCCCTTCTAAAGAGACGTCCAACCTTTTTTTAAAGATATCTTTTGTATCTGCCATTACAGTCTCCATGGGTAATGAATTCCACATTTTAACTGCCCCTACCGTAAAGAACCCTTTCCTTTATTGCTGGGGAAATCTCCTTTCCTCCAACCCTAAAGGATGACCCCTGTGTCATTTGTACTGCTCTTGGCATGAAAAGTTCTTTTGAAAGCTCCTTGTATTGTCCCCGTATATATTTGTTTATAGATCATATACCTTCTTAGCTGTCTCTTTTCAAATGTAAACAAATGTAATTTAGCTAGGCTCTCCTCATAAATCAGATTATCCATCCCCTTTATTAATTTTATGACTCTTCTCTGCACTCTCTCTAGTTCCATAACATCTTTTCTATGGATACTATACATCTCATATGCATTGACCATGGCCCCTTGCAGAGGCACTTACCAGAACACCATCCTAATGTCTCTGTATGTTCTTCCTACTTACCACTTAGATTGTTAGCTTTTCGGGCAAGGTCTCCTTTTCCTATTATTACTTTCATGTCTGAAGCGCTTATTCCTATTATATGTTATATGGTTATGCCACGTGTATTACTGCTGTGAAACACTATGTACAACATGGATGGAGCTATATAAATAAAGATATACATATAGTCATGTGAAAAAGAAAGTACACCCTCTTTGAATTCCATGGTTTTACATATCAGGACATAATAACAATCATCTGTTCCTTAGCAGGTCTTAAAATTAGGTAAATACAACCTCAGATGAACAACAACACATGACATATTACACCGTCATGATTTATTTAACAAAAATAAAGCCAAAATTGAGAAGCCATGTGTGAAAAACTAAGTACACCTTATGATTCAATAGCTTGTAGAACCACCTTTAGCAGCAATAACTTGAAGTAATCGTTTTCTGTATGACTTTAGCAGTCTCTCACATCATTGTGGAGGAATTTTAGCCCACTCTTCTTTACAACGTTGCTTCAGTTCATTGAGGTTTGCGGGCATTTGTTTATACACAGCTCTCTAAGGTCCCACCACAGCATTTCAATCGGGTTGAGGTCTGGACTTTGACTGGGCCATTGCAACACCTTGATTCTTTTCTTTTTCAGCCATTCTGATGTAGATTTGCTGGTGTGCTTGGGATCATTGTCCTGTTGCATGACCCAATTTTGGCCAAGCTTTAGCTGTCGGACAGATGGCCTCACATTTGACTCTAGAATACTTTGGTATACAGAGGAGTTCATGGTCCACTCAATGACGGCAAGGTTCCTAGGTCCTGTGGCTGCAAAACAAGCCCAAATCATCACCCCTCCACCACCGTGCTTGACAGTTGGTATGAGGTGTTTGTGCTGATTTGCAGTTTGGTTTTCGCCAAACTTGGCGCTGTGCATTATGGCCAAACATCTCCACTTTGGTCTCGTCTGTCCAAAGGACATTGTTCCAGAAGTCTTGTGGTTTGTTCAGATGGAACTTAGCAAACCTAAGCTGTGCTGCCATGTTCTTTTTAGAGAGAAGAGGCTTTCGCCTGGCAACCCTTCCAAACAAACCATACTTGTTCAGTCTTTTTCTAATTGTACTGTCATGAACTTTAACATTTAACATGCTTATTGAGGCCTGTAGAGTCTGAGATGTAACTCTTGTTTTTTTTTTAAATTTCTCTGAGCATTGCATGGTCTTACCTAGGGGTGAATTTGCTGGGACGTCCACTCCTGGGAAGATTGGCAACTGTCTTGAATGTTTTTCACTTTTGAATAATCTTTCTCACTGTAGAATGATGGACTTTAAATTGTTTGGAAATGGCCTTATAACCCTTCCCAGATTGATGGGCAGCAACAATTGCTTCTCTAAGATCATTGCTGATGTCTTTCCTCCTTGGTATTGTTTTAACACACAGCTGAATGCTCCAGACCAGCAAACTGCTAAAACTTCGGCTTTTATAGAGGTGTCACACTTGCTGATGATCAATTAATCAAGGGAATTTGATTAGCAGCACCTGTCTGCTACTCAGCATCTTAATTCATATGGAAGCAGTAAGGGTGTACTTAGTTTTTCACACATAGCTTCTCCATTTTGGCTTTATTTTTGTTAAATAAATCATGACACGGTGTAATATGTCATGTGTTGTTGTTCATCTGAGGTTGTATTTGTCTAATTTTAAGACCTGTTAAGGAACAGATGATTGTTATTATGACGTGATATGTAAAACTATAGAATTCAAAAAGGATGTACTTTCTTTTTCACATGACTGTATATACATACATGTTGTTTTCCAAAGTGATATCCTTTTAATTAAAGCTGCAGTTCAGTCTTTTTTTTATTTTATTTATTTTTTTACTTCAATAGTTTCATGTGGGCAATCTCTAATTACCTAAAGAACTGTATAGCTGCAGGTCAATTCGTTCTCCATGTATTGATAGGCGAAATTTGGTGACATCATTAGTGAAGGGATCTGTTTTTCTTCTGCTTCTTTCTCTCAGTGGAAGCTCATGAATATTCATGAGCACTCCTGCACTGACATGTGCTAGAGGGAGGGCAGGGCTGACAAAGGGGTGTGCCAGGGCTTGTGACAGGACATGAAGGGGCAGTGCCTTAGCAAATGGCTGTTAAAATAGAATACAAGAAAATTTGTCTTTCAAAGTTGATTTTTTTTAAAACAGAAAATGCTAAAAGTATTTTTTCTTACTACAGAACTGATTTATTAAAAAGCACACATGCAGGATATTGACTGAACTGCAGCTTTAAAGCATGGGTCACGTGGTTATATTCACTCAAAAAATTGATTTGTTCTATGTCAAATTGACACTGATACCCCTAAAAGGACAAGTACTTTGTGGCAAACTGCAGTGACGTCCTATAGCAGAGCTACACCAAATTAAAAGAAAAGTAGCCAGGTGTTTTTATCCTGAAATGCATAAAACAAAACATAAAGCCACTGGAGCGTCTCGTATTAAAACAAAGGTAGTAGACACATCACATAGTATAGAAAGACATTGGGAAGATTACTGCAGCTGTGCGCTTTAAGATTAATTGTAAGGCGGGAATGCTGCTTTTAGAGGAGTATTTCATCCATTCCCAATTTAACTGCCCCTGCTATAGCTGAAGAGGTTAGAACAGATCTATTATCTTATTGCATATTCTGTATCCAGGGTACTTTGTGGAGTTAACAGAAGACTGCTTGTTTAACCATGTGACGGCTGAACATCTCTGCATGGTCCTTATGATATAGAACACTGAGACACACTTGTGTTTGATTGCGATGGCTGCCTCCCATAATGACTGTTGCATTATGACATGAACAGCAGGTTCAGGGGAGTAGGAGAGATGGCAGACAGGCTCTGCAGTCTCTTTTAAATGACAGAGCAGAACAGCAGGAGGATGTTAGGAGTTTTTTGCGTTTCAAAGGATCCCACCGTCTGGGCCAGTTCAAATCAGCTTCTCTTGTGCGACGCTTTATATTCAGCAGTGAACTTGAGGGAATAAATTGCCGAGATCAAAAGCAATTTACATTGCAAAATATTTTCTCTCCAACGCTCATTTGGAGACCTCTAGTTACTTGTTACTGCTTATTTACTGCCTGCAGTCATCCTAAAAAGATAGCAGTCCTGCTGCTGTCATTACTCAGAGCAGTTGCATTTTCTGATTGTGATTTTGTCGCCATGTAATTTCAGATAAAGAACAACAAAGTAATATTATTGCTGTGAAGAGACATCATCAAGAAAGGGAAACTCACCGCTTATATTTGCAAAGGGGGTCACAGGGTCTCAATTGAACTGTCTATTTAGAATACAGAATACTTGTGTGCTATTTACAGCCCATTGTGTTCATTTTCGCAGCGCTTTATTGAGTAAGTTCTGGTACTGGTGCATATGGATAAAGTGAAGTCCAATGGCCGAGGAGTCTAGGAAGTTGCAATTTTTGATACAATAATACAAAACCACGGGGAAATTGTTTATTACTGCTCTTTTATTCCACTGCATGACTCAAAAAGTCCCAGCTAACGTTGTAAATGTGGTTGGTAACATTAGGGGCAAATGCTAAAAGACTGGATGTACATAATGGATGTGCTTCATAGCATGTTGACAAGGTCTGGGAGATTGAGAAGGGGCATGAGGAGATTTCTTAATCTCCTACTGAATTGTATTGGGATATGGGATGGGTGGAAAATCCCGGGTGCATGTTCAGGTCTGCAGTGATGACTGCCGGTCGCAGCATGCCAGATCCGGCTTTGATGTCCCTGGGGAACACTGTTGCTGGTCGTAGCGATGATTGATAGGTCAAGTCACCACCGCGCTGCTCAATGAGGAAAGGGGCGGAGGGTGATCGTTGAGCAGGAGGCACAGGCCACGTGAGGGCTGGGAACGGAGATAGTTGGTGGGCTTGGGGCAGAGTTATTCTAAGCCCTCCTGTACTGTTCCCACCCCTGCACACTGTGGCAGGGGGAGGGGAAGTGTCTGTGTGAGAGAGTCTGTATTAGAGAGAGAGACTGTGTGCGAGTCAGTCGGCGTGAGAGTGTGTCTGTGTGAGACAGTAAGAGTCAGTGTGTGTGTGTCTTTTTCTATAAATGAATGGGAAGCAGGGGATCTCCGGAGCTGAAACGCACTGGGGTCCACCAGTTTCCTGAGATACAACTGAAGGTAGCACCAATACTATCTCCTCTAGGGGAAACAACATGGAGCTTTAAATCTCTGTGTCACGAGGGCCAAAACTAAGCGGCAGCTTCCTATCAGCCTTTGTGATGCGGGGGAATTAAACGCAAGGAAGTATCTGGGCAGAAATGAACGCGGCTCAGCTCCGGAGACCCATGCCTCCTAACCATTTAAAATGGAAAGGGGGAGGGGGAAGGCCCAGAGAGGGAACGGCTTCTTTAACAGCAGCAATTTGCATCGCTCTGAATAACTGAAAAATGTGCCACTTTAATAAGGATCAAGCACCAGTAAGTTCCCTTTCCAAACAAAATATTTCCTTTCAAGGATTCATACGCATATTTGAATGTCTCCCACTGCTGTAACAACCAGTTTTGTGCTCCTATAAAAATGATTAACGCACACAACATGAATCTATAATTCACTTTAAAAAGCCATTTGTTCCCCGAGCCGTTCTAGCAGGACATTATTTTGTGGTATTTGTAAATAAAATTCAAAATGCACTAGCAATTTCTTAGGTTGCCATTGTCAGTATGAGCTATTGAAGTACAGCATTTTGCATGTACAGCAGACAGAAAGGGAATCTGCAACCTGGCCCTCTTGTACTCCACCGTGCAACAAAACAGGTAGTTGGTTCACCTCGAGTCAGCCAGGCTGCGCCAGGTGACCCACTCCATCACTGCAGGTGATATACTCCATCACTGCAGGTGATATACTCCATCACTGCAGGTGATATACTCCATCACTGCAGGTGATATACTCCATCACTGCAGGTGATATACTCCATCACTGCAGGTGATATACTCCATCACTGCAGGTGATATACTCCATCACTGCAGGTGATATACTCCATCACTGCAGGTGATATACTCCATCACTGCATTGTGTCTACTGGAGCACCATGCACAAGAACATGGAAAAGCTTCACCCCGCCACCAACCCCTGAAAACCTGCTCTCCGCAAGTGCAACTTGGAAAATTAACAACTGAAACGGGAAAGTACAGAGTGGTGGGAGAAAATCTGACATATGCAGGTTTTAGGAGACCCTCCGCCATCCTTAACATAAAATGCGTATTTATTTGCTTCCTTTGTAAAACAATAAAAATGTTGAAAAATTAAACAGTGGCAGCATCATATAGTTTAAGCAAAATAACAAAGTGAACAAAATCTTCATCAACAATGTACCTAGGGTTGCCATGTGTCCAGTATTAAACCGGACTGTCCTGGATTTGGACACCCTGTCCAGTAAAAAATTAGGGGTAATACTGGACATGTATGTGTCCGGTATTACCTCTCTGGACATAGTAACCTGACCGGGTTGGGGGGCTGCAGGATTTCCCTGAGCAGAGAGAGAGCAGGGCTATTGCTAGGGGGCTGGGCAGCTTCCTCCATCATGATTGGTTGCTGCTGGGTAATCATGATTGGGTTGCAGCCAATCATGATGAGGGGTCAAGAGCCTGATGGTGGGTCCAAGCAGAGGAGGGAACAGCATGGAGCGGAGAGAGTTGAGAGTGTGTGTGTGTGTGTGTGTGTGTGTGTGTGTGTGTGTGTGTGTGTGTGTGTGTGTGGAGTGTGTCGTACCTTTCACCATTGTGTTTTGTACTTTTGGAGAAGCCACTCGGCAACACTAAATGTACCTACAAATTCAACAGTTTACAAAGAAATCATGTAACGATTGAAAAACACTACTAATAATTTGGTTACTATATAGACATTAAAAGCTTTTAAGCAAAAATAAAATACTTATTCTGGTCTGATTAAAAATCAAAATGATGTAAATGAATGAGCTATATTTATCTTATTAAACACAAGACTGCCATTAGTTTACTTTGGAGAGACTGTCCCTTTAATGCCAGATCCTTTAGCTGAGCACTTAGAGACATATTTACTGAGCGGTGCTATCCCATAAGTCACCTTCCGGCACCAGAAGACAACTTATAACCCATTCTCTTTAATAGGCTGTAAGGTAATTTATGAAATGAATATGGTCCTAGAGGTCCTTTCACACACATGAATGAGGTGTCGTCCAGTTACAGAACTTACTCCAGCTGTCTTCCATAGGGCAGTATTTTCCAAACCTCTCCTCATGACCAGTTTTCTGAGACAACAACCTACAATTCTATTAGTATGCCAAAAAAGGTGCATTCACCTGGATACAAGTGCATTGGTTATTCCATGGGTGCAGACACATAACATTATAAGCATCACAGAGCACTGAACACCACTTCAATATGCTTAGCACCATTTCATCAATGTTCATTAGATCGATGTAGCACATTATGTTGTTTCTTATTGCTAACCCATGCATGGAAGAACTGTACAGGCATTGCTTTCTGAGCTGTGCACATACAGTATTTCCCAAGTATACAGTTTTTTAATTGTCTTGTTAATTTAGAAGATTGCATTGATTTTTTTCCCACTGCTGGATTATTTGAAATTAATTATTTAAAGAGAAAGTGATGCCACTGATAACCATATTTAAATGTTTCTTTACTTATCCTGTTTGGCTTTAGGCTGACGTTGCTTGTATGTCTGCTGTAAAGTTAGGGCAGTGCATAGTGGAACAGATGCACTTTCCTTGCAGCCTTTTCACACAGGCCTGAGACTTGCATTCCAGCCGCATTTAAAAACTGTTAGTTGCCAATAGTTTTAGCTTTTCAAGGTTTCTCCAAAATAGTTGTGGTTTTCTGGACAACTCTGTGACATTTGATTGGGTGAGTTCACTGGCTGTAATCACAAATATCCATCCACATAGTTCACTTAATCCCTGGATCTATTGCTTGATGCTTCATATCTTGGAAGCAGGGGTATTGTTTTTCAGGATATGAAGCACAGAGCAGTAGATTGGAGTTGTGTTGACTATGGCACAGGGGCTGGTGCACAAAAGCTCAGTTTATTGCTATGTCTCTGAATATTTTGATCATCACAGCAGATATTTTCACAGGCAATACAATAATAGAAAAGGGACTGTAAGGAAAATGGTGGGAAATATTAAGTATTTGAATCAATCTGATGCTTCAGGGGTTAATGTGGTTACCGTCTGTCTTAAAAATACATGATATTGTGTTTGAAAGGTCAAGACCCTTCCTGGGTCTATGCTGATCTACACAGAGGGCTTAATTGGGGATGGGGGGATTGGAGGGGGAGGGGCTATCACTGATGTCCCACTAAAAGTGACATTTGTCATTTAGAAGGCTATAGACGATAGCCAGATCCTGGGCTGTCAGCCTCAAAGGAAGCTATGACATGCTTAAATCATTACTTGTGCATCACAGAGCGAGGTGATAAACAGGTCACCACTTAGTTGGAGGACTTTATTAAAAATGCAGATATCATGTGATGACATCTTTTCTGGACACTAACAGGTTCATATTTGGTATCTTCGCAATAAGATAAATCTAATCATACCGCACGCTGCATGGGTTAGGCTACGGCCTCAGTATTAACTGCTGCACACGTACCTGGCGTCCTGGTGGCACGTGCACAGTTAAAAGCAGTGATCGGCAGTCTCTAGGGTTGAAATGGGAAGCGCGGGGGGTGGGTCCATGATGGTGGGTGCTTCCATGACAGGGCATACCTGCCCTTCCATTGGCTGCCCGCCGACCACATAATCACGTTGTGGCAAGGGAAGACAAAATTGTTGTCCTCCCTGCCAGCGTATGCATCATTGCGCTTTGCACGCCCACACACACGGCGACTGGGGCTTGCCCCATAGAGGGCTGTGGTGTGGCGTGTACGCCGTAGCGTGCGCTGCAGCAACCACTGGGGACCTGGCCTAAGAAATGCCTAAGACAGATATCCATTTGTCATTCAGATTTAGGAACACGCCAGTCAAAATTTGTCTCGTTACATTTAGCAAACTCGCCTGAATCTAGTACTATGACTCACGTGTGTCTATGTTTTAGAGAAATGAAGATATGAGGCCTTTCAAATATTTACGCACATTTTAAACGTCTTTTTAAATGAGTTTTTTCCCCAAGTAATAAGAATGTCAACGAAGTAGTTGATTTACGATGGGTGGGTCTTATGTGTGTTTCAATGCAGAAGGTTTGGGCATAAATATTGGCAAAATTTGAATAGAAAATTAAAATTCAACAGAGGTGTGTTTGGGATCAGAACCATGAATTTTCATCCTTCTACACCAGTGATCTCTCTGTGGGAAAACCCTATGACATATGGTAACATAAAGTATAGGGATTTCTGCTTTATATTTTATCATTTTAATAACAGTTTTGTATTTCCTGCAATTGTATGGTCTTGTAGTCATTTTTTGCTGTCATCTAAAGCACTTTATTTTTATATATTAAAACAATCTTTAATAAGTATTGCTTTGGGGCTCTGAATCTGGTGCACGCTTTGTAGAGAGTATTTACATTTTCAGACACATTTTGCTATAACAGATTTTTGTGTGTGAAGTGCATAGTTTTTTCTATAATTAAAGCTGCAGTTCAAGCAATATCCTGCATGTGTGTTTTTTTTAATAAATCAGTTCTGTAGTAAGAAAAAATACTGTTAGCATTTTCTGTTTTTAAAAAAACAACTTTGAAAGACCAATTTTCTTGTATTCTATTTTAACAAACATGCTTGTTCCTATAGCAACCATTTACATTCCCCATATTTAAAGATGTCGCTAAACTTTGTCGATCAATACACGGTGAACGAATTGACCGGCAGCTATGCAGTTCTTTAGGTAAGTAGAGATTGCACACATGAAACTATTGAAGTAAAAAAAAAAAACTAAGAAAAAATAACGGGAGCTTGAACTGCAGCTTAAACAGGGACCTTAGACTTTCCAAATAATTTAATATTTGATATTTCTTGGGTGGTGGCAGCAGATAGATATGATTGTAATTGAGTAAGGAGTTCATATTAACTAATTTGAAGTACCTTGCAGAGGCGAAAGGTGAGTTGGTTAGTTTAGCCGTGTATTAAAACTGGTTGTATATCTAAGTCACGTGCTCACTAGTGTACTGTTCGTGAGAGATGGTGTATGGGGACAGATTGAGGGAAGATATTGTTCAATTGAGGAACCTTTGCGATGGTGAAAAGTGGGCTTGCGAGCTGTGTATTAACCCTAGTCCCGTATGCAGGTCACATGCTCACAGGTGTGACAAGGATGTTTATACTTTTTCTAGACCAGCAGAACTGCTCCTTTTTTTTTGTATCAGTAAACATGTATTCTATTCAATGTTAGACTTATAATGAACATTATATTTTGGAGGTTATGTATTGAAGTCTCCCAAAACTAGGTCAAAACCAGTGTGATAAAAATTGCACCGGATTTATTAAAGAAAAACTTTAACATGTTGCTTTCAGTATGGAGCTGTTTTCCAGCCAGTAGTCCGCCCTGATCACCATTTATTGCATTTATAAGTAGATAAATAAACTATAGAGCTCGTCTTACCCTTTCCAACGCTGTTTTTATTTTTGAAATATGATACTCTGTTCACAAGATGTACACTTTTAAAAATGAAGTGTCCATGTGTTTTAAATGGAGCTCTCTCCAGTGCAGTTATAAAGGTTAGACTTCAGAAGCTGTTTTAACTAAAAAAATAAAAATAAAAGGGTAGGGAGCAAAATACTAACATTATATGAGTTCAACTCTTCTAAATAGACTTTCTATGGAGGTAGGTGAGGTAGGGGAGGTAGGTGAGGTAGGGTTGCAGCTTTACGTAAAAGGACCACTATTTATTAATTAGACTTGCCAGATTACTTGCTCCTTTATGTTGCACATGATACACACACAATGCATGGAATACCAATGCTGAGGTCACTGAAGAAAGAAAGCACAGTAACAAAGCAGTTCCTGTAAGGAGAAAGGAGAGGATGACCTAAGCACAGGCAGCCAGCATGCCATTAAATCACCTTGCAGCTTGCTTCATTACTTAGTGGAACTTGATGGATTACATGTTTTATCTCAACGCAGTGCAGAGATCCTCTTGTGGGACTTTTGATGACTTTGATGAATGAGACCAAGAGATTGGAAAAGAACCTATTTATTTCTAAGCAAAATATGTGACCACGTGATCGGTAATAAAAGAAAAGAAAAAGGAAATTGCTATACTTTGTTTAGTGACTATCATAACTCTACCACCCCCCCTTCCGCCCACCCCCCATCTTCTTCATTGTGTATAAGAGTTTACCATATGTTTATGTAATTGGTGGTGGTGGGAAGCATGCGGTCCACGGGAGCTTCACCTGCGGCCCCCAACCTCTGGCAGCCCTAGCATCCCGCTCTCCCTCTCCCCCTGTACAGAGGCCGAGGGGGTGTTGGTACTGTGGATGGTAGCTTATCTCTGCTCCCGCTAAAAAATACTGTCCTGCTTCTCTCCTCCATGTAATCACTAGTACCCAGTGTAAGAAGAGGAGCGGGTAAGTTTTCATCAGCTGGCATTATGCAGGTAATTGAAGGGAGCGGGGTGTTCCTATCTATGGCTGCCTGTGCACATATATAATATAATAATAACAACGTGTTCTTGTACAGCGCTGCTAGTTTTTACGTAGCGCTTTACAGAGACATTTTGCAGGCACATGTCCCTGCCCCGTGGCGCTTACAATCTATGTTTGTGGTGCCTGAGGCACAGGGAGATAAGGTGACTTGCCCAAGGTCACAAGGTGCTGACACCAGAAATTGAATCCCTGCTTCAAACAGTGCCAGGCAGTGTCTTTACTCACTGAGCCTGTCTGTCTGTCTGTCTCTCACTCACTCACTCACACAAACACTCACACACACTATATGACCTTTTTGAAGGTTTAGTTGCACCTGAAGTATATCATGTTGGCCACCACTGGTTCATGTGATATCAGTATTTTACGATATAAGCACATGGTACATAATATTGCTACGTAATAGTACATAATGTAAATATAGTATATTAGCTCATAATAGTAATAGCATGTGTGTATTGCATGGATGTGGCACCATCATGGTTTTTGTATTATCCCCCTTTTATAGAGAGGGAACCAGATACTCATAAAGTTAACGTCACCATGTCTGTAGCCATTATGAAGAAGGCTTGCAGACGCACAGCCCCAAAACCCTTGTCTCCTCTATTAACTATTCATACAGCAGCTGACCAAGTGCATTGACTCAAAGGAATTATATTGGGAGGTTCCTGAGACTATGGAAATGTTTACAAATCCATTTAAAATAAGTGACACAGAGAACTGAGTCCAGAAACTTATGATGTGACTGTATATCCTATGGGCCAATCATAACAACATACTGTGAAGGCAGCCATTTATAAAATCCTGAAAGCTGCTTTATATATTCTTATATATATATATACACACATATATATTATATATATATACATACATATATACACTATCCACTAAATGTCAACAATTTGAACATTAAAGTTCAATGCAAGTGTATTTCTACATCTGCATGTTTATACATGTATAAACATTTTTTTTCATGTATACACATTAAAAGCATATATTTAAAATGCTTATTTAACTCACTTTTGCCACATCCCTGCTTTTCCATCAACAGATAATTTTAGAAGCATATATTCATTATGTTGATCTTTTATTGGCTCTGCTCATTGTTATGTGAAAGGGGGTTCTTTTAAGTGACAAAATGCAATGAACAAAACTGAATTTTACTCTGACAAGTGAATTTGAATTAAATAGTTCTTAGGAGGTTATTACGTTATCTTACTGCAACTAGCATTAACTTTTCTAATTCAATGTGTTGCATTGTTACATTTGTTGTTACGTGCTTGTTAGTTGTTGTTGTGGTTCTTTAATTCATTGTTACATTTATTGGTTGATTTATGGCTTTGTACCACTGATATTGTTCTTTAGGAACACTATTGATTGATCCTGACACGTGATTTCTCAATACTGATCTATTCTCTGGCACCTTTCAATGCTTATTCACCTCTTCTGTTATCACAGGGCCAATTTGTATGGAAAATGGGGTAAACAAATCAATACGTTGATTTAAACACAAGAAAAAACAAAAACAAAGAATCCTACTACTTATATAACTCAAGGACAACCTGTCATCAAACATAAAGAGATGATGCAAACTGTGGGCCTGATTTGGGGATTGTCTTTAAGCATCATCCCTTACAGTATGTGTGGTCCTTAAGTACCCTTTTAAAACTCCTTCAATACCATCACTACTGCATTATATGTATTATTTCATCTTTTGTTTTTTTTACATTTTCTGTGGATAATTTATTATTCCAAGATAATTGCGAGTGATCAATGGGAAGTGCATAGACTCACATATACTGCTCGCAATCCCTGTTTTTACCTCTCTCCTTTAGAGAGCTCACATCTTGAATGTTAATACTAGAGCAGAGAAGAAATGAAGCATTGCTGGCCTGGCTGCCAGCACGGGTCACACGGGAAGAGGAAAGGATTTAGTGAAACTTCAGGCATGTAGATGAGTTGCCTGCTGTTCTCAGCAGGTGGACCTGCCTGACCTGCTGTGTTCAGCTGAGACACTGTGAAATTATGGGTGGGGGGGTGGGGGGGAGAGAAGGGGAGGGGGGGAGAGAAGGGGAGGGGGGGAAACACCTCTCTCGTTGCAACTGTAACTCCTACTGTACTAATACTTCAATGACCCCTGCAACCCACTCTCATGCCACTTATTTCAAATGATCTCAGAGTGCAACCCTGAGCTTTTAGCAGGGACGGATGCTGTTGAAATGCTAGGTAACAAATAATAATTGAAGCAGCGATCTGCGCTGACCTTTTATTTTACATTTCCAGAACCAGGGGATTTTCTAGATTATGGCCATGGCGGATTTATCACTGCTCTCCCGGCCCAGTTAAAAGCCATCAGAAACACATCATTATGAGCGAGCCGAGGATATGCCTCGTTCTCTGTATTCATTGCCGCAAGCCATTGTATCACCAACAGGTCAGGTTTTCAGGATATCCCAACTTCAGCACAGGTGGCTCAATCAGATGCTTAGTTAAAGACTGAGCCTCTGATTGAGCCACCAGTGCTGAAGCAGGGACCGATGGAGCCACGTGTGTGCAGCAGGGATATCCTTAAAATCTAACCTGTTGGGGGAGTAAGGACTTGAGGACTGCGCTGAGCACTGCTGTGTTAGACCAAGGTCTCCCTGAGGTATGACTGGAGCAGTATTCTCCAAGAGACCAATGTAATGTGATCAGGGCTGCTGATTAGTAAGCATGAGGAATTTTATATATATATATATATATATATATATATATATATATATGACTGCTGTACACAACCATTGTATGGAAAATAGGGCACATGTTTTATGTGAACGTCTATTAATGTAAACGGTTATGGGAGAGAGGGGTGTGAATACCATAAAGGCCGCAACTTTTAAGTCCCCAAAATGATTTTAGCTTACCTGGTACGGCAGATCCCTCAGAGCTGATCCGTGGTTCCCCAAACCCCAGTTCCTGAGATATTTGTATTTTTGTGTGTGTCTGTTTTGATTAACCCCCCCCCAATGATAAATATGGCAGCGGGGTTACACATACAAAGTCGCAACGTCATCTCCCGATTTGAACGTTGCAACTTTCTATTGGTCACTGAAGCTAGTCTGACTACACAGACATTTGGTGTGGTTCAAGATAAAAAAAACAACTTAACAAAATGGTGAGCAGCACAGCCTGCTGCTGTAAAGGCTTAGTATATATAGTATTTAAGGACAGTCAGGTCTCTGTTATCCAGCATGCACACTGTACTGGTAACTGTTCAACAATAAAACACTTAAAGGCTGGCTAAAATATACACATTTTGAGACTTTTATTTTAAAACCCTCCATTCACAAATTGAGATCTAATTGATGAACTTCTGGTGATTTGTGTGGATGTAATAACCCCTCTTTCTGCCGCAGCAGGAATGGTTTAGCCAGTGAGTAGAGCAAGAAGGAGAGATGGCAGTAAATCCGGAAAGATTGGCAGTGTGTGTGTGTATTAACGCTGCACTGGCTGACAGCCAATGTTCCTACTTTAATGTACTTTGATGGGGTTTTAACGGCATTACTCAGATAAGATGAGATACGGTGCTAAGGAAATTCAATAAACTGTTCTGCGTAGAAATGGATGTTAAATGTGTCCAGTGCTCTACCTGCAGAACTTTGGAGACAAAAAAGACAGAAGTGCAAGGATGTTCGACAGCATCATTATAACCTGCTCAATTTTCCTCTGTGATTCTGTTCTTTAAAGGAGCAATCCAAGCAATATCCTACATATGCGTTTTTATTTTTTTAATAAATCAGGTCTGTAGCATTAGATAATACTTACTACCTTTTTTAATTTTAAAATTAATCTCTTAATGCCATTTTTTATGAGTTTTAATATACTGAGCATCTTTGATTTCTATAGCAGATTTTATTTAACACACTTCTCCGGCAGTGCAAGATCTTTGCAACACTTTCCTGTTTGTGATCATTTGTTGCCAATGTTCCCATCAGTTTGAGCTGCAAACTGTAACAATAGATAATGTTACCTTAAATATAAGAATATATTGTAGCTTCTGAGTTACACGATTGAAGGATTGATTTTGATTGAAGGATTGATTTGAAACTGAAACGTATCCATTTATTGAATATTGTAATATTGCATGATGATTGTTCATAATGATAATGTGGAAGTGATCCTGGTATACCAACCGTCAGCGGTACAGCGCACTGCTGCTCTGTGCAGGTGCAGGGTGGGCAGGGTGAAGCCTGGTTCCATCTTGGCTGATGGAACCTTGAATTGTTGGCACCCATGGTGCACTAGTTTGTCTGCTCTAAATAACTCATTTATCATTTTAGGTCTTCTTAAATTAGTCAGATTCCTGGTAAATCCTGACAGAGGATGCATGTCACCAGATTACTGTTCATATAATAATAATAATAATAATAATAAAAATAATAATAATAATAAAAAAACATTAAATAGCAGTTTACAATACTGTGGGAGACATTGAAGCCTTTCCCCATATTAGTGATGTATCTTGAAGCAACAAGCTAACAGGGAGGGATTCCACTTTAGGTAGTCAATCCTAGATCAGTGTGAAGGAAGCATCTATTCTAAGAATGTATAATTAATCATTTGTGTGATGCAGTGCTGGTTCGGTATGTGCAAGGCTGGGTATCTTAGTTGAGGAATAATCATGTTGTGATGCCACTTGATCATTGACAATACCTACAGTACTGTGATCAGCTATATGGATCCATGTTAAAATGGATAAGAAGCAAAAAGGGACACACTGTGTGTCATCATTACCCATAATACCTGGCTGCAGTGGAAGCATTGCAGGCTGAGTGATTATGAGCAAAGGTATCTTCGTTTTTGAGGGGAGTGTGAATATTCCACCCAACAGAAATGAGAAACAAGATATATAGTGTAATGTGTCAAATGTACATCAAGGGGATTCAAGTATAGCTTCCTTTTAATGCACTCATGTTTCTCCTAAGGGTAAAAAGCAGTTCGTTTTAAGCTTAAACTAGCTATATCAGGAAGCTGGTATTGATCTTCTAAGGGGACTTCCTCTCCAGCGTAGTGAGGGTGCACCTCAAAGAAAGGATCAGAAGCAGATGGTGCAGATTGCCTAAAAATATGTTTTATCTTGAATTTTAAAAAGCATAAAAATGTGCACTCACATTGTGACAATATTAAAGCATTTCTAGAAGTACGGTCAAACAGGTTAAGTGATCAGATCTGTCTTAGCTCTAAACGAGCTCTCACCGACACCTCTGCAGCGGTGGTCACTGTCGCTTGTGGTCAGCCGCGTCGCATCCGGTCTGTACACTCCAGGTTTGGCGCTCCTCTGTCTCACTGCCTTCTTTCGCAGATCGCTTTGTCAGGAGCCATGGCATACGTCTACAGATATGGAGATATCTCATTATGGGAAAAAGAAAACATAATCATCTTTTCTTTTCCCATTGTTAATAAATCTATACATGATTTCACTCTGTTGGTTTGTACTGCCAATAATGTTACTATTATACATAGGCTATTGTTTTTAATGATGCACATTGCATATGTGATGCAATGTTTAAAACAATGTTACAGTATGACAGTATGTTCCTACTTTTGTATAGATCTATTCCAGGGGTGGCCAACCGGTGGCTCGAGGGCTGCATGCGGCCCCTTCAGTGCTTCATGAGGGGTGGGGAGATCTCTGAATGCAGACAGTGCAGAGAGACAATAGAGACATAGAAGAAAAGAAGCCAGAGCGTCCCCTAAACAGCTCATCTCCTGAGCTCCTATGGACCAGTGACCCCTGGTGGGCTCCCAAGCGGCACAGGGTACAGTGAGTATACACCCTGCCTGCTGAGAGCTCCATGGGGTGCTGGCTGTGGAGACTGGAGAGCAAGGTAAGGACAATCAACCAAACTTCCCCCTTGTCTCTCCTGTCATCCATTGCCACCCCATCCACCCCTGGTCACCCACTGCCCCATCTCCCAATGTCAAACCCTCTTCCCCTCCTCCCCATTTGTCACTCCCTCCACGTCACCTTCTCTTCACCCTTCCCCATTTCTCACCCACTCTTCCCCCCTCTCCATGTTACCCCCTCTACCTCTGTCCCCATGTGTCATTCCTCTTCCCCACAAATGTGTCACCCCCTCTCCCCCATGTTGCCATGGAGATGCGTCACAGCATCTAAATCCCGGTAAGTTTTATTGTTGCAGAGGCCTCACGCGATCCCCCGGCATTTAATTTAAATGCTTTGGGGAAGAGCGCGGGACCTCTGCAACCGCCTGTGTCCCCCCCAGAAAAATCTCCCGCTCCCCAGTTTGCGCACCGCTGTGATAGACTACAATGAAGTCTCAATAATAGGAGTCAGATCTTTTTACACTAAATTGAAAAAAAAATTGCCAAGCTCAAAATCTCACTGATTTCTGTCCTTGAAGGTTAACATCTCTGGATGTCTGCCTGGGTTGGTACAGGCACAGTCTACAGGGTTAGAGATGGCAGCATTGAAAGCTGCAGACCAAGCAATATCCTACGTGTGTGTTTTTTTTCAAATAAATCAGTTCTTTACTATGAGAAAATACTTGTAGCATTTTTTTAAACAACTCTGATTACATTTTTAATGTATTATAATGTAACAAGCATTTTTTGTTTCTATAGCAACCATTTATAAAGTCACATCCCCTTCCTCTTCTGAAACAGGTCACATGATCTTCCCCACAGATCTTTGTCATATTAATATGCAAATACGTTCCACAGACTGCAGAATACTCCTCTGCAGTCATTTAGTGAACCCCCGAGCCAAATCTTCGCCGATCGATCACAGGAGAATGGATCGATCGGCAATTTAGCAAATTACTTATCATTGTGTGGATTGTATTGATGCACATATTAAAGGGGAAAAAAATCAAATGTAAAAAAAAACCCCGGCTTGGACTGCTACTTTAAATGCTCTAAAGAGGTATTTATTAAAGTATACTAGCTGCAAAATATGTGTGAATAACTGCATCATGTTCGTAAAAGGAAAAAATAAATAAACCTTTTTTCAGCGGGATAAAATTAATTGCACCAATCTTAAATGTTTTTGTAGTTGCAGAATTATTATTGATATTGATTTGCGATGACTGCATAAAATCAGCAAATCAGATTTATAGAACATTTCACAATTATTTGAACATTTAAAGAACAGGATTATTGGTTAAAACATATGAGGGAAATTACCAACTAAGGGAGTCAGGTCTTGGGCAGCCAGCTGGATGCAAAACAATGATTTCCACCCATTGTTTCTAAATACAGTAAATGTTCACATAACTTTAATGAAAACCATTTACCTTGTTAGAGCTGCAATTCCCCCACTCATACTCTATTTACATTTTTTTTAAACAGAATTTGAACCAGGGGGACTTGCAGAGCTGAGTCGCGCTATTTTTAGCTCTATCCACCCAACTCCCCCCACCTGCCCCCCCTACCCTCCCCCCTATCCCCCCTTACCACCCCCACCCCACCCCCCGGACTCGAGATATTTACTGTTTTATGGCCGGTGTCTAGGCTGCAATCTAAAATGGACACCAAATTGACCTTGGTCCCCTGGGGGATTATCATATAGTTTCCTGTTGGATGACAGGGCGTCATCTATGATAATTCAGGAAGTAAACAAGCTACTAAAATTATGCATTTCTCTCAGGGTCCCCAGAGCTAAAAATAGTGCATTTACTAGCACTATTACAATAGTGCGGTTTACTATCAGTAAGCTAAATGGTCAGGATTGCTGCTTTATTTAATACTAGCTAAACTACCGGGCTTTGTATGGGTTGCAGTTCTCTGGAGTCAACTTTTCCATTGCAGACTTGAAACTGTAAATTAATCGATAATGGCACCCACTTTAACCCGATCAATAATTCCACCTTCCAGGGAGTGAAGCTATACCCCCAACCCCCAGTCACTGAGACGTCCACTCTAAATTATAGTCTTATACTCCCACCTCTCCTCCTCCCTCGCTTATACCCCAACCTCTCACTATCCCCTCTCATCCTCTCTCTCCCCCATGTATTTCTCTCACTCCCCATCTCACTCTTCATTCACCTCTCTCTTCCTCCCCCTCTTTCAAGCCTGCTCCCTCCCTTACACCCACACCTCCCTCTCCCTCTCTTACACCCTATCTCTCCATCCCATATACCCTTACCGTCTCCCTCTCTTACACTCCTCACTTTTCTTGCACCCACACCTCTCCTCCCTCTTACATGCGACCTCCCCCTCACCTCTCTTACACCCCATCTCTCCCTTTCCCTCTCTTATAGACCCACCACTCCCCTTCCCTCTTTTACACCACACTTCTCCCTGCTCCCATTTACACCCACCTCTCCCCCTCCCTCACTTACCCCCACATCCCCCCTCCCTCTCTTACACCCCCACCTCCCCCCCTCCCTCTCACACCCTGTCAAGATTCCCTCCTGCAATACTCCCCATAGACCTGTAGGGGTGCACAGAGGAGTCTAGTTCAGGCCCAGGGCTGGTAAGAACTAGTACCTCCCATGAGTCCAGCGGCCATCTTAGCTTAGGGTATATAAACCCCACCCAGCCTGCTAGTTGTTGATTTTTGTCCCCGAGCAGCAGTCGGGATATTATCTGGCCCCCTGCTCTTTTGTATTTCCCTGGCTACCAATACGTGCATCTAGCTCTGCAGACTTTTCAGGTACCTTTTTGTTTTGACTTGTGTTTCCCCTTTAACTTCTTGCCCCCTGCTATTTTGTCTTCCCCTGGCTACCATTGCTTTTGCATGTAGCTCTGCGGATCTTGCAAATATCCTTTTTGTTTTGCCTTGCATTCTCCTTCTTGCCCCTTGCTCTTTTATCTTTCCCTGGCTACCATTGCTTTTGCCTGTAGCTGTGCTGATTTGCAGTCATCTTTTTGTTTTGCCTTTTGTGTTACTACCTTGGTGTGTGCATTAAACTCTTTCAATTTAACTTATTACAGTTTCTTGTTGTTGTTTGGGTCCTATGTTACCTCCGAGGGTTCCACACCATTGATACACCCCACCTCTCCCCCCTCTCTCTCTTCCACCCGCACCTCTCCACCCTTCTTATCTTACTCCCCCGAGACCTACTCCTACCCCCTAAGGCCACCCTTATAGTGCCGATGACGTCGCCCGTCGCCATTGCGAAAGTTGCATATAAAATTTAGGCGACGTCGATGGCTACAAGGCCAGTGACATCAGAAAAGGGGGGGGGGGGGCAGAGGAATGGAGAAGCTCCTGATTGGCCGCAAGGGGTGACCGTCGCCGGAAAAATCAAATATCAGTGACTACCAGATTTTTGGTAGCACTGTCGCTCCGTTGCTTGGTCGCCATTGTGTGCACTATAAGCGCCGACGACAACAATGCATTTGTTTTGACGGGACGGTCGAGTCGCCGGCACTATAAGCGCAACCTTAGGAATGTCTGGAAGGCCACTAGCTCAGCATGGCTACAAATCAGATACCTCTTTGCAAAGGCCAATTAGTGGCCTTACGCCAAGAAACCATCCACTCAGCGGCCTCACTACAATATCCCCACTCCCCCCCGCCCCCCCAAAAAAAAACAGCTACACACCCCTAGGGTCCCCTCAGTATGCATGCAAAGTTTCAGGTGTCTAGGTTTCATAGTCTTGGAACTATGGCTCTGACAGACACACATGCGCTTTTATTATTATAGAAAACACTCCAGAATTTACAGAATGTGAATGTTTGTTCCCTTTTTCTTTATAACTCCTGATCGAGTCTTCATTAGATACAATCCACAACTGTTGAGTATGTCTTTCCCTAGCAACATCATCTTACAGTGTTCACAAATTCTACCAATATATCCAAGCCTGGCTGAAGGAAATACAGACAGCAACTAACACAGGGCAGCCTTCTTTCCCTGCAGTATTTGTTCTCTTTACCCTGACTTGGTTTCTCTGGTTCTGTATTGTGAAGCCAAATGGAAACAAAATAAGCTATTGGGCATTGTGTAGGTGTCAGAATTTGGAATATGAAACATCATGGATCATTCCTTATTCAACACCATCACCATTGGCACCTCAATTGTTGTGACTCTTTTTAGGCAAGCGTAATACAGTATTTAATTACAAAACTTTCTCATTACAAAATGTAACTATGGTTAATAGTGCTAAATTGCCCACAGTTCCTCCAACACTGACTTTTTGTTCCTCACTGAATGGGATGTCACCTTTTTCGAATCTTAACAGATCCTGGCGGTCCCACTACGCTGAATTAACATTACTAACATTCTAATCCCATAAACCCCGGATTCAGAAAAAGTTAACTCTTGAATGTACAAAAACCAGGCAGGAGTAGCTAATCAGTGAGGGAAGTGACATACCTGTACGTATTCGCAACATTCCTTGTACTAGCTGGCTCACTGGCAGTTATGCTACGGGCTGCTATTTGATTAATTTACAGCTGATGGTAAAAAAAGTGGAGGTTCTGCTCCACCCCAGCGCTAGAAAAGTAAAGAAAATTGTATACAAATAAAAATTATCACAATCAAAGGGAACTGCTGCTTTGATGCGGAAGTCCTATCCTTTTTTATGTTTGTATCTGTCCTCCTTCCTTTATGGGTTCTTACAGATGAAGGCGTCGTTTATAAATCTGGTTACCAGAGTTCTCATTGTAACTAAAAGCAAAGGAAAACGTGGAGACTTGCAGAAATAATAAGTCTCCCCAAAAAACGATTTACAGGTACACCAATATTTCTGTGGTAGGTTGTGTCAGGGAAGTAAGAGATTGGGATAAAAAAGGGAAAAGTAGAGGCGAGTTCTCCAATAAAATAAATAAATGAGCTGGTAGAGGTGGTTTAAGAGTTTATGCAACGCTTGGCTATTACAGATCATAGATAATATAGAAACTAAGTCTGTCCCCAAAAACCATGATTCTTTGCATTAAACGTGATAGCGATTATATATAATTGTGAAGTAGCTTCTTCCCTTTATGATAAAGTATTTGATGTCTGCTTCCGATTGCAGAGTGTGTGTCTGTTTTGACAAGCTGCTCTGTCCGCAGAGAAAATGGTCCGTCTTTGTTAGCCAGGTGTGGTGTTTCCTCTGCCTTGCTTCGCTGAATGTGTCAGCATCTTCACTCCCCTTCCATTTAGCATTCTTGTCATTCGCACAAGAGCCACCAATATTTGACATGAGTGAGATGAACCAATGAGTCTTCAGACAAAAGGCTAAGAAAACAAAAGCCTAGCTTTTATGTATTCCCATTATTTCTGAATCCACTGACTTCTTTACTTCCTACCTCTTGTATAGTGCCATGATATTGAGCAGTGATCTATTGAAACAGCTTTTGTGACACTCCTTTGAAGCATGTTAAGGAGTAACACATGCTATTTTGCATCAATCATTCAAAACAAACCCCAAATCATCTATTCAGTGGTAATTAATTGCTTTGAGGATGCCATATCCAGCTTATCACATTGTATGTATGTCTGACTAGTTAGAAGACTTGTAAACTCCTCTAGCACAATTTTTTAAATCTAATCTTCACCCTATTCATTCTCGGACCAGGTATCAGTGTCAGCTGGTCTAAAGCCACTTTCTTTTCACATGCCAAGATAGGAAGGGGTTGGTTAGAGGTGGTATGTCTGCAATACTTTCCCTTTGCAGAGATAAGCCACAGTAGTGGTCTTTGTGAGTTTAGGAGAAGGCTGAGCTGTGGGTGTGAGAGAGAGAGGAGGAGATTCATACATTTGCTGGGAAGTGCACAGAGATCTGTTTGGTAAGCCGTTTAACCCAAATTTTTTTTTTTAACATTGCCCTATCACTGGTAGCACCTGTAATAAATATGTCGTCACATTACTCACACAAACCCCACCATTCTTGCATTGAAGCAGACACATAATATACGAGTCCATTGCAACTTCAATTTGTGGAAAGTGTATTGCTTGAAATGAAACTATAGTAGTACATAGGGAGTAATTCTGTGTAGGCCAGTTTTGGCCCCAAATCCCCATGTACTTCATTGTTTTCCATTTATCATTATTGTTTTGACCATCTGGAATAAATACGTCATAGTACAATTATATGCTTTTGTTCTATTGCAGGGAACAAGATGGCTGTTATTATGGATCTTTATAAAGTTATTTAGCCTCTTCACTGCTGGAATGGCTGCAAGAGTTACTGTTATGCTTTGCAAGCCCCTTTTAATACCTCCACTTTGATAACTTCATGGACAGATCGATGAAGCATTCTGTCCTCATTTATATGTGTTCATTCAAAAGAAGCAGTAAAAACTTTGGGGAAGATGTATCAACATAAACAGTACAGATAGAAGTTTTGACTCATTGCTCCATTTTCTGTTTGTGTCAAAAGGAAGAAAGTCTTCTTACTTCTGACGCAACTAATCATCCAGACAAGTGTACTCCATTTTCTTTTACACAGATACAAGATAAAAACATGTTACACATGTAACGGGTATTCCCCCCCCCCCCCAATCGCAGATATAGTGTGGGGTGCAAGGAAACATACAAGGTTACCATAGGTGTGGTGCGTTACCTGTTGGCTCACAGGAGGGCTGAGCTTCCGCCACAGGGAACCTGGGGCAATTATACTAGGGGTACTCACTTACAACGATGCAGCGCCTCCACCTGCGATGGCTCCCACCAGAGGGGGAGTGGTTCCTCGCAGGACAATCAATAATAATCACATACACGGTGAAGTATAATAACTAAGGACTTTACTAACATGCAAGACAACAGATCACGGCAATACCATAATATAACCTGTGTCCCTCTCTAGAGGAGACACCTACTGCGTCGCGCAGGACGCTTCCCCAACACTAGGTGATCCCACCCAGTGTCCCGAGAATCCCACCCAATGTCCCGCACTCTTGCAGAGAGAGTCAATGGGTGACTGTGCAGTCACTATTTATACGAAGGGCCCGTTGGTGCACTTGTGTATTAGATAGTACCTGCCGAGCACTCCCGTGCTCGGATCTCCAACTGGCTTCACAAAGGATCCGTCGTGTGATGGTTCCGTCTGATTCTACACTGGACTCCTTTGTACACACGGACCGCCAGGGCGATCCCACTCTGGAATAGTCTCTGTGGCCCCCAAAAGTGGGTCCAAACCGCTTCACAGGAACCGCAGCGTCCGCTGAGTCCCTATCTAATCATCCCTACCGTGACAGGATCCCTAACCTGAGGGCTGTCCCTGGCAACACTCACTTTACCGGTGTAGCTGAGCTATCTCGGGCCCTGGGGATACTGGCCTAGTACAGGGAGTCCCTGACTCCTGTACCCTACCTCCTTCCCTGGGCTGCTCCGGTCTCTCACTCTGACTGACGGCGTGGTCCAAGCCCGCGAAATGTATCTCTTTTCTGTCCAGGGCAGTCCTGCAGCCCTATTGGCTCCTATGAGGCACCTGGTGCCTCCCTCGCTAGGCACTATGGGAATTGTAGTCCCGGGGCACCTGTACTTACATTGGGGCCGCGTGCGCGCCTTCCCTCTGCCTGCACTAACCCCTAATGGCCGCCGCAACATCCCTCTCACTGTCCCTACTCTCGCGCGACTCCTTCCTAACTCTGGCCTATCTTCTGCGCATGCGCGACTCTGTCGGGCCTGCCGTGACTCTCTCTCGGCTCTCCTCACCCTCGCGCAACACCTCCCTGGCGCTAGGGTTCCTTCCACACATGCGCGACCACTGCGCATGCGTGAGCCAAGGAACAATGGCGGCTGGCTCACCGCCCGGCTCCGGGAGCGTCGGGAGTCCTGTGACGCGCGTGCGGCCCCGGCAACCGGCCGCACGCGTCCCCGGCAACCCCCGAGCCGGGACCCGACCGCCCTCACCTCCCAGAGCGTCCGGCGGGGCCGCCATGGGACTCGGCGGCCCCCGCGATCGGCATCGAGGTGAGGGGGGAGCGGACACTCTGGGGAGACCTGGCTACACACAGAGACGCAGTGATTGATACATCTCATAATCTGTGTCATGTATCTCCTCTCTATTTTACTGTCACTCTCCAAATCTCAAGCTGATGAGCCTGCTGCACAACTTTAAGCAAAGACACAGGGTGAAAAGCCACAATTTGCATCAATTGTCCTCCAAATGTTCCTTGATACATCACCCCCTTTTATATTCCTGTGTGTTTTTAATTCAGGTTATAGTGGGTATATGTATTAAAAGCCCATATTGAATAAAGTGGGAGAGTGCCTATCCGATGCTACCGCATGGAAAGCCCCAAATGTCTGCAGACTGCACCACATTTACCAAAGAAAAGGCATTGCATTGAATGATTTTGTACAGTACATTGATAAATCTGGTGCGGTTTGTGTTTGCCACAGCTTTTGCTTTGATCGTATCCCCTTTGGCTTGAAACGTTTTTAAACAATGTGTACATCAGCAGTAGAGAGGCCAATCCTGAACTTGTTATGAGCAATGTACATTTTATCAAACACTATGCTTAGAAAATGATTTACTACAAATGCTAAGAACGATTCCTTCCTTCGAGTAGAGATTTGGAGCTCTGTAGTCTTATCTTATTTCTTTGTGCTGTACCAAAAATACTGTACCTTGTAATTTAGTTGATGAAAATTGTGTGTAATTAGTCTTTGTGGTCCCCATGCTAGCCAGGGAAGGCTGAGACTCTTTGATCTCAGCCTTTTAATGCTTAGCTTCTGAGTATCTGTTTTGTCATTTGTTTGCACCTGTTTTTCAGTGGAGTAATTTAGGAGACTAATATGTTAAAGCAACTCCACTCAGACTTGGATCAGCTGTGCTTGGTTTAGCTATATGTCTGACTATGTGAATGATGCAGGAAGCACCTCATCTCACAGCTTGCTGCAGCCAAAGCATGTGCTGCTGAAGTCTTTTTCCCAATCGCCTGTGGTGGCCACAGGATTATGGGACCTGAAATGATCTTTGGGCCTGTTGTTTCAAGAGTTGGCTTAAAATTGCCTTCCCACATCATGAGGTAGAACGTGGAAAAAAATGTCCTACATTCTGTTGACATCTGCTATCCCCATCAATATTAGCTTCTAAATAAATATGGCTTTGTGATTTGCGATCACTAAAACATGCAAAACTGATTTATATTGACTCCTGTGTATGTTTTATCAACTTCACCTGAAGATGAGTGGCTGGTTACCATGGAAACAGTGTGAAGAAGGAGCGCATACCAAGCTCGCATCATATTCAGCTCCCAGACAGTCAGACACATGTAGAACAATCCGTGATTGCCGAGAAGCACCCAACTCGCCACCACTCCATGTGTCCCCGTTACAGACTGTAGAGGCAAATAATTTCTTTAAGATCCCAATGATACTCCTATTCAGAGAAGTGAGGTGCGTAGGAGGCTGCGATTTGTCAGATGTAACAGTAAATGGAGAGGCATGGAAAAAATGCACTTATGTTTCAAATATGTTCAAGTGTCATCTAAGTGGTTAGAACAGGATGTGTTTTGTCTGTGCCAACTCTTCTACGTGAGTTATTCAGCACAATGGATGGGTTGTTTTATTTTGAGAAGCAGGTTAACCTATTCTTACCCAATCTAACTAGACTGTGCACACCTTACTAGTAGCACATTTCCACCTGCTTACATGCTATTTAAGTGATTAACAATCAGTATTTGTGGCTACCTCCTACTTTTAGAGTGGATTTTATTTTTACCTGCGATAAAGCATGTCTTTAGTTTGTTTCTTAAAAACGGACTTTCTCTGGATCAATAAAAACGTCTCAGTGAATCTTACCTGGCAAATTATTTTAAATCAATACATTTCAAATGTGGTTAAGATTATGTGGCAAATGTTTCCTTTGTATGTATTTCTCGTATGTATGTTTGGCATGCTGCAGAAAGTCTGCAATAGTAATGTACCTGGAAAAAGAGGCAGTGAGGTGATAGAATAACAGCGTATGGCCGCCAAAGAATTGTAAGGTGACATAAATAGCACTAATGAAAACTATCGTTCTAAATATATCAGTGGAGGAGGGAGTGTTTTCATCCGTGGTCTGTGGCTGCCTCAGGTCACGTGCAGTGTACAGAGCATCATTTATGTTTTGATCGTAGACTATATGAAAGATAATGTGTGGTTAATCATGTAACAACCTTGTGTTTCCACTAAAATGTTAAGATGCCTCCAATGGTTCGTCTTCAAGATGTAGACATGATGCAGTCCCCTTCTAAAAATGTTGTGAAGACATTTTCTCCTTATTAAGGAAGATTTAAGCCACATGTAAATTAATGGGGGTTAAAGCTTCCCTAGCAAGTAGGAAATGGCTTCACTGCATCTTGAATAGGGACCAAGGTGCTTAGTGTATTGCTGTCTTTGCCCGGCTGCCGTCCTCTAGTTGACGCTGGGCCCTGCCTCTCCCCAGCTGTGGCCCACTCTCACTTAACCTGTTCCATGCCAAGCCTCTGAGTCGGCGTGCGCCGGGTCCAGCTTCCTGCACACAGCGGCATGAGAGAGGCCTGGCACACACAGGCATCAGAGGTTCAGCTTGGAACAGTGTTAGTGTCAGTGAGGGAGGCCTGTAGCTGGGGAGAGCCAGGGCCTAGCGGCAAAGAGAGGACTGGCAACTGGGTAAACTTTGTCTGGCCGCCAGGCCCCGGCTCTCCCCAGCTGCAGGCCTCCCTCACTGTTCTGTTCCAGGCCTCTCTCTGAGGCCCACACAGCTGGGGAGAGCCGTGGCACCAAAGGCCTGAGACCATCCTCAAGGTAAGTAAGTTTGTAGGTCTTTTTGTGTATGTATTTGGGGGTAGGGGGTGGGGTTTGTATATAATTCGGGTTGTTATTTTGAATGTATTTGGGGGGATGTTTTTTTTTAGTATGTATTTGGGTGGGGCAGTTGTATGTATTTGGGGGACAGTTTTTTTTAATGTATGGGGGATGGCTTTTTTTGTATGTATTTGGGGGGTGGGGTTGTATGTGTGGTGGGGGTTGTATGTATTTGGGAGGTGGGAGTTTTTTTGTATGTGTTTGGGGGAATGGTGTGGGTATTGTATGTGGTAGGGGCGTAATTATTATGGCTGTTATTGTGTGTGGGGCTAGGGGGGAGGGAATGTGTGTGAGGAGGGGGGATTGAGTGAGAGTGGGATAATTGATGGAGGGGGGAGAGTAAGAGGAGAGGGAGTGAAGGGGGGAGTAATCAGGAAGAGAGAGGGTAAGAGTGAAACTTGGGGGAGATACATGGGAAGAGGGGGAGGAATAGAGAAGGGAGCTCGCAAGGTGTGAAATGGGGGGGGAGTTCGCAAGACTGCCGACATGAGTTGGGGGGAGGGGGCGGTTGTAACTTTCGTCCTGGGCACCGGGAAATCTGTCGGAACAAGTAGACTGCTGGTCCCAATCTGTTGAATGTTGTTAAATGTATCCTGATACCAATTTACCGTCCTCAAATATTGGGCCAACAAGGTCCCGTGTATGAATATCAGGATTAGTAAGTTATGTGTGTGCTGAGCACGCGCATTTTCAGTGAAACTTCTTTGTCTTTTGTCACTATTTTGTCAAAGAAATTGTAATTGTGATGGTGATGTTTTTAATTAATCAAAACACAATTTTAGTGCCAAAACGCAAAAAAGTTTGACTTAGAAAGCGTGTTTTAGTTTAGCTATTTGCACTTCTATATTTATAGTAACTGAATTCCGTGTGTGTGCGTGTGTGTGTGTCTGTTATTCTTAGGGTCCTGACCCCCCTATCTCCTGACTCTCCTCCCCCGAGCAGCCCCCCGGCAGAGTTACGGAGACACGGGGGGTCTGTCTGAGTCATCCACCCGGAGCAGCCCCCACTCTCTCCCCTGGCAGAGCTGTGTCCTGCTGCTGGTGCCAGTCCTCCGGCGGAGGTACAGGGACACGGACGCGGCTCACTGGGGGGGGAGGAGGGGGCAGTTGGGGGACGGATGAACTCGGCGGCTCACGGGGGGATTACTTGGCGGCTCATGGGGGGGTACTTGGCGGCACACAGTGGGGGGGGAAGAGGGTGTGCTCATCGCCTCACTCGGTGGGCGGTGCTTGGCTGGGGTGTTTGGTGGCTCAGTGTGTGTGTGTCTGTGTGTGTGTGTGTGTGTTCCTCCTGCTGTTGGAAGCTGGCAAAATTCAGTGGCAGTGAATGTTGCTGATGGCCTCTTCTGCCAGCAGTGACGCCACTTCCGCCACCACTGACTTCCGTTCCCACCAACTCCATTCACTGCACTGAATTTTGCTCATGTGGTAGGTGCCGCTAAAGAAGTTTGACTTCAAAAATATCATCAATGAAACAGAAAAATATCAATACATTTTCAATAGATAGTTTTGAAATGAAAAAAAAAAAAAGGTTTTATTTTGGGAACAAGAAGGCATTGTATTATGTACTTAACTTTATATACAGTTTGGCAACAGTTGGTACTTTAATGTTATCATCTTAGAAAATAGATCATAAAGGATTCATATCCCAGAGAGAACCTAGAAACTGTGGACTCATTATTATTTCTTTCGGGGTCATTATGACTATGTAAATCATTACAGACAAAAGAAAATAACATATGCAATTGCAAATACAAACTTCAGTTATATACTCACACGTATATAAATAACATTATTTAGAAAGCCTTGAAAAAACAAATATGACTAGATCTGCCATAAAATATGCATTCAGATTAATGATATAGCTGCAGTCTATAATGCGTAGAGGTGTCACAGTGGGAGCAGGAAATGGGGTGTCTCTGCCAATAACCTTGGAGAAGAAATTCCACAGCCTGCAGTGCAGGAAAGGTCAAACTCATTTTTGCAAACAGGAGTTAAGTTTAACCGTGCATTGCAGAACTCAGCTTCATTACTAGTAATTAATCCTCAAGGTTCTTGAATGTCAGTTCAGGGAGGCAATACCATAACACAGGTAGGCAATGAAAAGTAATTAGTATTTCTCACAGCTGCCTTTGACCTAATTGGGCCCCTGTTCCCCCCCTGTTTTCTGGAACCTGTTCACAGTTGAACAGACACACATGTAATATTTGTGATAGAAGGGGTTGAGCAGTTGGCTACATGTTTATAGGCTCTAAAAATGCCCATTGATTGTGTCACTCTAAACTGTACACCGTCCATACTAACACAATTGTAGTAGTTGGAAAAGCTCAATATAAATCGGATATACTTTAAAAAACGCGTTTTGTATTCTTGTTGATAAAATATTCAGCAAATTTTAATCTCGATGGTTATGTCCACTAAAATGTTTATTATACTTCTAAATATTTCATATATTTAAGTAACGCTCTTCTGATCTCTATCACTAAAGAGCTTAACCCTTTTAGTTGAAAGGGACAGGTAATATATCACAATGTATCCCCTCTTGTAGCAAAGGGGTTAAAAGATGCCATGAAGGTCTTTGGTAGAGAATGTATTTCGGAATGTAAGGTTGGTCTCTTGTGCTGCAGAATAGTCAAGGATTGTAATAAGATTAAAACAATTGGCTTTCAACTTCAGAGGTCACTGATCCATGCATTTATTGCACACATTATTTTGCATTGAACTTTATTCAATGTTTGGACCAGAACCATTATTTTATCAATTGTGATAGCGCCGATTGCATGAAAAGCTTCCTGCGCAATCGCATTTTATAGAATAAGGGCGTTAGTCTCGGTAGGTATTGAGAATCATAGCTGGAGCTGCCATTGCACATGAAAAGGAGACTAAGCTCTTAACAATGCAAGAACGTTTTTATTTCAACAATTCGTTTTCGTTTGCGATAGCGGAAACAATGAAATATGCGGAAATAATAAATGAGATAAAAGTGGTTAAGGAGCCTCCAAAAACAGATTCCTGTGTAGGGCTCTGCTGCAATGCTCTTTGTATCTAGAGAAGAACGTTATACAATGCTGTGCCGGTCTCTCGAGGAGTGAAAGGGATTACCAGTACAGTTGTAGTGTGTAACATTTCCCCCTAAATAATTACAATCCCATTGTAATTCAGAATATGATTTCCACGTGATTTAATGGCAGTGTTGCTGCAGACTATCACAATATATCCTGTCATGTCACTGCAATGAAGCCCACTACATCTGTATCTGCCAACTAACTCCAGTGATAGTGACCCAGTCAAGACATTGTAGTTCCATTTTCGGCTGAGTTAGCAAAGTTGATGTAATTGATTAAGACTTGAAACTATACTGGTATGGATCATTATCACTGTTGGTCTGTTCTTAGTTGACAGGTGCTAAGGAATGTTCTGCGTATTAGCAATACAAAAGTATAGAAATAGAGTGAAATGACAGCAGCACAGTAGCGATACTGTCTGTTTACCCTCTGCCTTCTCATAATGATTTCAGGTTCTTTCAAATAACAGTCATGAATTTATGGGGGAGATGTAAACTAGTAATATGACTGTTTGACAAGTGCCTTGCCATAAAATAGGCTCCCGGGATAAAAGGTGAATCCACTAATCAGGTTGGTTACCAGTCTGTCATTACCGGATTAAGAGTTTGTTTTAGCACGATTCACGCAATAAAATGCTGGAAGTTGGCCTAATTATTTCTTGTGTGCTGTCCCTGGATATTAGTATTATGTCAAACGATCAAAGTTGCTTTATACAAATGCAATTACACAGGCTGTACACATTAATATTTTTGGTTGCTCAAGGGACATGCTACAAGCGTCTCTGGCACTGAAGAGGTTAACAGATATAGAACAAGGGACATCTGATGAACACAATTGCTATAATCTCTTTGGGATTCTGTAGGGGGACAGAGATGGAGGAATAAAACTATATACTCGGGTACACCAGTGTATATTCAGACAGACCGCATCCGTGATCCCACGATGCAGGGCCTCCGACACAATCCCCTACTCGCCTTACGTCCGGTAGTACCTCGCGGGCGTTCCACCAGGCCTGGGGAATCCTCTGCGGCGGTTCCATCTGTTCCGCTGAATTGTCCGCACTCTAAGGGGAAAGTCCCTTACTATTGGCTATCCCTACAATACTCCACTATGGTGTAGGGGAAACTAGCTGGGGCCGGGTCTGGCCTAGTCCAGGGGGTTTAACTTGCTCCTCGAACACTACCTCTCCCTTCACCGCCTCCGTCAGGACTGAGCACACCGCCTCCAGTCCGCAAAGGAAATCCTGAACGACAGGACCTCCTCTTCTTGCAGCACCAACCTCAAGATAGGAACTGTGTGTAAGGCAGTGGCTATGTATGTGGCTGTGCCAACCACAACATGGCCGGCACAGCTCACTAAACCCTCCCACGTGATGGGACCACTGCCAGGGTGGAGGCAAGGGAGTGTAGCCTGCTACTGCACCGACACACTTTATTCGAGCAAATACCCAGTATGTACCTGGCAGATACCTGGAATGCGCCGCTCCTCACCTCTGACAAGCCCCGTTGCGTTTGCCTTCCCAGCCTGGGTTCATGCCTGGCTGACAGGCGGCTGATCTGTTAAATGATAATGATTAGGATTTAATAGGCTGCAATGCTTCGCGTGTCTACCAGATGGCATAAATTCATGAATTGTAATGCAGTATATATATATATATATATATATATATATATATATATATATATATATATATATATATATATATACTGTGCAGTATTGCAGCCAGCAGGAATAAAATGCTTCAATCTCTGCCTGGAAAATACCTCAATGCACTCGGGCAGAAAACAGTCACAAACCTCAATACACCCGGGTATACCCGAATTCGTGGGACTAGCCGAGCTCGAATAAAGTGTGTCGCCAGTGTACATATGTATATATATATATATATATATATATATATATATATATATATATATATATATGTAACACCCCTATCCCTGCCCCCCCCCCCCCCCCCCTGGCAGCAGAGGATAGGGTGTACATGTGTAAACAGGGTTCTGCCCCGCTCCCTATGGGCTTAGAGTGTTAGCTCCTCGGTCAGTTACCGGTGATCTCAGGGTCACCCTCTGGTGGGTTCAGGCCTTGGCTGTAATGGAGGATAGTTGGTGGTTGGAAGAATAGGACAAGAAATAGGGCGCCAGGATCTTTTGCAACTCACAGGTATTTTATTGTCAGGCACAACAGTTCCAGGCTTGCACAGGATCAATTATTCTCATATAAAGCACAATACTTCATTAGACAGGTTCCCTGTATAATGCTCTCTTCAGGGCAAGTTCCCTCTGTGCCCCTTCCCATTCAGGATCAGTACTTCTGGGTTAGTATTTGCCTCTAGTCCACCACACATCTTTTGGCTTCCTATCTCCTAGCACACTGACTCACTATCTTCTTGCTTAATAATTCACTCCTAACTCCTCAACTGTCTCTCCCTTAACTGCCTGAACTAATAAATAATAATAATAATAATAATATTATCCCTTTTTAAGGGATAAAGGGAACTGTCCCTTTTTAACTGTGCTAACTGTGTCTCTCCACAGTTATAACTCTCCCCTCCTTTAACTGTAAAAGAAAATGGAGTACACTTGTCTGGATGATTAGTTGCGTCAGAAGTAAGAAACACTTTCTTCCTTTTGACACAAACAGAAAATGGAGCAATGAGTCAAAACTTCTATCTGTACTGTTTATGTTGATACATCTTCCCCAAAGTTTTTACTGCTTCTTTTGAATGAACACATATAAATGAGGACAGAATGCTTCATCGATCTGTCCATGAAGTTATCAAAGTGGAGGTATGCGCACCAGAAATTAAAAAGTGGTAAATTATTTATTAATAAAAATTAACCGAGGGGATCCAACCCCACCTCAGTACATATGCGTCACAGATCTAGGTTCGGTTACAATGAACACAAACCATATAATTAATACTGACTAATTAAGCTAAATCCACAAACAGCATAACACACGGTATATAAAATAAAAAAGGAGACAGTGTTCAATAAAACAGAATAAATTGATCCTGGATTTGACTAAAATAATAGTTAAACAGCTGCCTGAGGCTGACAGGGGCAGACGGAGACTTACACTGAAGCCCAGAGCGGGTTCCGCGAGCGAACATATAGGGATCCGGACCACGCCACCGCAGAGATCTAACCACCGCCCGAGCTCCCTGCAAACGCCGTCTCAGCCTGTCAGAATACGCGCAGAGTGACCTGTCGTGACCTCTACGCGTTTTGCACCAAGTGCTTCGTCAGGAGGTCACGTACAAGGTCACGTACGCGTATTTACATAAATCACAGCCAATCAAATACCAGGCTGGGAATTAGAACATATTGGGTGCCATACGTATGTGTCCTCCCGAAGGGTATCTGTAACCCCATAAGGGCAGCAGTTCTTACCAAAATCGGCTAGAATGGAGCAAGAGATCAGTTAGAACAACATATACATACAATATCAACAATGCAGACATTACATCCAAAAGAGATCACTGGAATGTTTGTTGATTAACTCATTCACTACTGAACTTTAGATATAAAGCATGTTATATACCAAACATGCCTAGTCTATAACATATACCTGAATAAATTTATGATCACAAAGAAAAGCCTATACAGTAAACATAATAAAGTTACTACATAAACATTACATTCATATTACATATTCATTTCAGAAACGGAGTAAGTTCAATTAACTCATTAAAACCAGTGGGGTACCTAGTTTGAAATGTGTAAATCCAATCTTGTTCTCGTTTTAATAGGTTAAGATCTCTATTACCTTGTCTAATATTGAATGGTACACATTCCAATCCATTAAATCTGATACAGCTGGGGTCATTGTTATGAATTTCTTTAAAGTGCTTTAATAGGGGAGTAAGGGGCATACCTTTCGCTAAAGTTTTTGGTATGTTTTTAACATTTCTCAAGTGTTCCAACATACGCATTTTAAATGGTCTCTTGGTCTTAATTTACCACTTTTTAATTTCTGGTGCGCATGTGTGCATTTTTTCTTCTTTTCTTCCAAGGCGCCCCCCTTTTGGGGGTCACCTTGTTTCAGGAGCCTACTGGGGAGACGCTCCACACACATGCTGCAAAGGGATTTACGTTTCCAACACAATATATACCTGCAGCACGAGCGCTGAATTTCTTACATTATCTGTACTCTGCAGTATTTTTAAAAGATTACCTACTATTACTAAATGATCTGCTTTCCTTGGGCCTCCCTTCCGAAAACAACAAAGACTTTTTCTAATTACAAACAAACCCTGCATCTGACACATCCAATTTGTTTGATACCCTGTAACTCCCTTGCTTTACTATTACTTACGGTTTCACGTCACTTCTAGCTTCAGGTTATCTAGACCAGCCCGGTCAGACAATATTGAACTATTTCACTTATTGAGAAGCGCAGAGCATTGTTTAATTGAACAAGTGACATTTATAGCCTTAAAAAGCCCTGAGTGGAATAATTTGACATTATTTTATATAACACAGCACTCTCGCTGGAGTCTTTCCATCTGTTATTTCATCCTTAAGTGTGTGATTTAAGTACTGCTTGTGTTGCCACTTCATGCAGCACACTACCAGCAAAACCTATTTTAGGAAAATAGCAAATTCAGAAGAGCACAAGCTGCAGCTTTAATTTAGCACCATTCATGCATAGTTTAATCTGTCAATGGCATCACTTTGCTATGTTTCTTAATATCCATGTTGTTAATAGATGTGAGATCCTGCTCTTTATTTGGTTGGAGATTGCTAGTTACTGTATGTAGCACATTATGATGCAACTAATTCCTAGTAATGACAATTCACATCACTGCCACTCTGCTACAACTGTTAATGTTTGCTAGGTTACGCTCAAGTCCATCTCTATATTGGTTATTCCCCTTGTTTCCTCCTTCTCCTTCACAGTTCCTTCTCTTTGCTCTTTGTTTGCTTTCATTATTCACCCTTTAGTTTCTCTCTCCTTTCTTTTCTCTTCCTCCAAAGATTTCATTTGCGAAGGCCAGGGCAATGTTTGTTTGCCCTGCATGAACAATGTGCCACACGGGAGATCCACATTTATGCATTAATATAGGATCTTTACCAGCACACGTGACTGAGAATAACTGTACATGTCAGACAATTTTTAATAATAAACCCTATCCCTGCAAATTTTACACACCACTGTATTGCTCTTATTTTATTCAAAACAAGAGCTTGGACTACAACAATTTACTTTGGGGATTTGATGTGGGTGTTAATCTCTTTTTGGTCCTAAATTTTTTTTTTAAGCTGTATATTATGGACATGAAAAGATTGAATAAAAGCTGCATTCCTTTTACTTTCATACATCTCTGTAACCTTCAGTGGCAGCGTCTTCACATTGTAGGGAACGTCTTTCTGTCCTAAATGACGGTAGTTGCTAATGTCATCATTTTTCTGTGCAAAAGCATCCAAGATCATAATGTACTGTAAACAGCAGTATAGTCCATTGCAGTACTTCATTACAGCTTCACGTTGTGTGTTTTCAATGAATGTGTGCATTTGCTTTGCTAGCTTTGTCCCTGTTCATATTGATATCACGTGTGTTGGGTTGTGTTTTGATGAAAATCAGTGACAACGGATTAAAAACTTTTAATAATTACAAATGGACTTCAATATTAGGTCTAAAAGATCTGTTGTGCAAAATGAAAACCGTCATACATGTTTTGTCTGCTCAGTGTTTTGTAAAAATGACTTAATACTTCTTGCTTGTTACTTATGTAGCCGGGTCCCCCTCTGCTCGGCGACCCGCCCCTCGTTACCTCCGTGCTGGGAGCAATGGCGAGTGCTGCCGGCGCCAAGCGGCAGACCCGCCGGAGGTTCTGGAGGGTGGGGGCCGAGCAGGGAGCGCTCCGGTGCGCCGGAGACTCCGCGGCGGCCCGACAAGGCAGGGCGCTGCCATATCGATCCTCGCGCAGTGTGGCAGGTAGCGGCGGTGGCCCCTAGAGTGCTCGCGCATGCGCAGTGATAGCGCGAACGGCATGGCCAATCAGGAGAGAGCTCATAGAAGGGACTACATCTCCCATGAGCCTCAGGAGCGCCCCACGTGACCCCAGGGAGCCAATAGGGCTACAGCATCTCCCTGCAGAGGAGAATAGATACATTTCGCGGGGTTTAGAAGCACGTTAGTCGGCGTCAGGAGCAGCTAGGGGAAGGAGGTAGGGTGCAGGAGTCAGTGACTCCCTTCACTAGACCAGCAGCCCCCTAGGCCCCAGATAGCCCTGAGTCACTAGTAGTATTGAGTGTTGAACGGACAGGCCCCAGGTTAGGGACCCTGCCCCTTACTACACAGAGTCAGTTAGGGACACAGCGGACGCTGCGTGTCCATCCAGATGTTTGGGCTCAGACCTCCGCTGTCGCTGCAGCAGCCATCCGGGTGGGATCGCCCCGCACGGTAGTTCCTGTATTCGTCAGCCTTCAGATCCTTTGTGAAGCTTCTTGGCAGGCCCGGGCAGTGCTCGGCAGGTAACCATCACCAAGTGCACCAACAATCCTACATTTATGTATTATTCATACGGGACTAGTGGCTGCGCAGTCACACATATCATCTCCCTTTAAGGGTGCGGGACATGTTGTGTGGGGTTACTGGACACGGGGTGGGATCACCCGGTGTAGGTGGGAGCGTCCTGCGAGACGCAGTAGTTAGTTTCTCCTCTAGAGAGGGACACCTGTTGATATATGAATAAGTATTGCTACACTGGCGACACACTTTATTCGAGCTCGGCTAGTCCCACGAATTCAGGTATACCCGGGTGTATTGAGGTTTGTGACTGTTTTCTGCCCGAGTGCATTGAGGTATTTTCCAGGCAGGGATTGAAGCATTTTATTCCCGCTGGCTGCAATACTGCACAGTATATATATATATACTGCATTACAATTCATGAATTTATGCCATCTGGTAGACACGCGAAGCATTGCAGCCTATTAAATCCTAATCATTATCATTTAACATATCAGCCGCCCGTCAGCCAGGCATGAACCCAGGCTGGGAAGATAAACACAACGGGGCTTGTCAGAGGTGAGGAGCGGCGCATTCCAGGTATCTGCCAGGTACATACTGGGTATTTGCTCGAATAAAGTGTGTCGCAGCAGTACAGTAAAGTCATTGGTTATTTTACATGCGGTGTGTGGAGTGATATATATATATTTGTCCTGCGAGGAACCACTCCTCCTCTGGCGGGAGCCATCGCAGGTGGAGGCGTTACACCACGAGGTTGTTATATGTATGTACCCCAAGTTCCCCGAGTGGAGGCTTAGGGTCCTGAGAGCCACACAGGTATACACAGCAGGTAGTAGCGTCTGTATTCACAGGGAATACCCATTACATTTGGAGGCGCTGCTGAGAGTCAGCCCTGGGGTGCCCTTCTAAGTAGTTCACGTAGTATCCTGTCAGTCAGCATGTCTGCGCTCATGCCCCAACAAGTGGCTGACTGGGCCGAAAAGCTAGGAGAGCTCCTGCGACACGTAATCGCCGTAGACGGGGTACCTGCCGATGTATCCATGTTTACTGTCTGCAGAGCAGTAAGGACATTACCTGGTCTGGCGGGCGCCCGCCTCATCAGCAAGCACTACAACATTGACCGGCAAGAGAACACCCTATTGCTGGCCACCGAACAAGAGGCCCATGAGTAGTGTATCTACCAGAGACTTTACCGCAAGGGTGCCCTCTAATTTACCCTGGAACCGTTTCCAGTCATGTAACTTCCCCTACCAGACAGGTGGGTTGGGAAGACAATGATATGTCCACCAGTACACCCATCAGATCAGACATATCTCTACCCCGAGTGACCTTCTCTTCTGATGCTAGGCAAGGGGCCACCAGCTGGGACGGTAGCCCGCCAACATCACCGGTCCCTAACCGGTTAGTGAACAGCTTCACCCCAACCTCTAACAGTCAGGGAGTGGGGATCGCAAGTTCCTCAGACAGTGGCGGCTCCATGCTAGGAGTGACATTCCCGCAGCTTGTGGAAGAGATAACTACGTCCACCCAAGCCCAAAATTACAGGAAGTTGAAGGCGTTTTCAGGAATGGTTCCTGTCCCCGCAGGCAAGGAAAGCATCGAGTCTTGGAAGGAACACACCCTCAAGGTGAATCGATGAATGGCCCTGCTCTGAAACGGTCAGATGTCAGAGAATCCTGGAAAGCCTCCGACCCCCAGCAGCCATCATGGTCAGTGCTGTTAGGGTCGCCTAGACCTCCTGCCTAGCCATAGCTTCCTTGTCCACTGGGTGTGCTGCTGCCTTCTGTTGGCTCTGGGTTCCTCTGTCTGTCTGTCTGTCTGTCTTCTTGTTGCTCCTCTCTCTGTCTTATAGCTCTGCTTCCTGTCTGTTTCTTTTGCCTTTGCTTGAAGTCAGACTCCTATGCACATGCCTCTGATTCCTGATCTGTTTCTGTACCTGTACCTGTATTATAGAAGTCTGTTCACAGTAAAAGCCCTTGCTGGTAATCTGGCTTGTCCCTGTTTGTTCCTGTTCTCAGTCCCTGCCCCCAGACCTGTCCTTGCTCCCCTGTCCTGTTCCAGTCTCCTCTTTGCCGACCTCTGCTTATTTCCTGACTTCGCTACCTGCCGCCTGCCTCGGACCTCTGCTTGTACCTGACTTCGCTACCTGCCACCTGCCTCGGACCTCTTCTTGTTTCCTGACTTCGCTACCTGCCGCCTGCCTTGGACCCCTGCTTGTGACCCCTACTACGCTTGTGCTGTTCCGGCCACCGAGATCCTACCCACCACAGGAGTCTCCCATGACAGAAAGCAAAGGCTGCACTACAGAGCTGTCTATCCTCAGCAATTGCTAAGTGTGTTCTCCAGGAAAAAGAAAAGCACAAGTTGGAGAGTGACCTGGATGTCATGTCAGGTGAGCTGGAGAAGGCATATTCTGATGCTGCTGAGAATCGGCGCCTCGCTTCTAAAAGTAACGAATTCCTGGAAATCTCTATGAAGGAAATTGACAGGCTTAATACAGAGCTTAAAATCTCCCAGGAGGAGATTTGCTACTTCAAAAAAGAGATGGAAGTCGTTCGGGAGGAGAGATGCTACTTGAAAACAGAGATACGTTCTATGAGAGACGCCTCCGAAGAGTTAAATAGTAGGTTTGAAACTATAAACCAAATGAGTAAGAACTTCTCTGTGAAGCCAGTGAAGGAGATAAAAGACTCCATGAATCAGAAGAGGAGAAGAGACTATTGATAGAAGAAAAGTCAAGGATGCAATTAGCGCTGGAAAAAGCAGAGGGTGACTGGGAAAAAGAAAAATATCAGTTGGAGAATGACAGGGTGATCTTGTCAAGTAAGCTGGAGAAGGCCTACGCTGATTCTGCCCAGTACCAGACTTTCATGGCTCAAGTTGACGCAGCACTAGAAGCATCTCATAAAGAGGTTCACAGGCTAACTACAGAGCTGGAAGCCTCTAAGGAGAAGGGTTGCCACTTCAACACAGAACTATGTTCATTGAGAGAAATCTTCGAAGGGTTAAATATCAGTTTTGAAACTGTAACCCAAGAGTGCAAGAATCTCTATGTCCAAGTCAGTGAAGGAGATAAGAAACTCCATGAATTAGGAGAGGAGAAGAAACAGTTGGCCCAGGAAAACTTAGACGTGCAGACAGCACTGCAGAATGCAGAGAGAGTGCTGCAAGAAGAACGTGTCTCCCTGGAGCGGCGCACACAAGCAGAAAATATGCTGCAGAGTCAGCTGCGAGAACTGCGTACACATCTGCAGGACACCAAGGAGAAATGGGTGAATGCTGAAGAAAAGCAGCGAGTTCTGCAGGAAGAAAGTTTCCAGACTGCCTACAAAATAAAGATGTTGCAAGATTATTTGAGTACCCAGTGTGTCCCCAAAGAACAGCATGAGGAGCTGAAGGCCACACTGAGCATAACCAGAGCCTCGCTGGAGGAAGAGCTAAAGCTAGCAGCTGAACACACATCTCAGCAACTCACAGCGCTGCAGGCGCAGATCGCTGAGCTCAAGACACAGCTTGCCAAAAAGGAGGAGAGAGAGAAGGTGTCCGTCTGTCAAGTGGCTAGCCTGACACAGCGCTATGATGTCAAAATGGCTGATGCCTGCAAATTATTGGACCACACAGCCCGGCTGTGTGACCACACATAAGGTCCGGCTGCAGCTGGAGCTGTACAATGCCCGGGAGGAGTACCGGCAGCTGCAGATCAGAAATGAAGAAGATGCAACATATTTAAGCTTTACTCTGAGTCAGCTGGGAGATATGGAGTCGCGACTCAACTCCAAAAAAGCTGAACTGACAACTGCTTTGAGTGGGAAAAGAAGTGCAGAAGGACAGCTTCAAGAGCTGAAAACTCGAATAGCTGGTTTTTCATTGGGTGATGCCACGAAATGGCAGTCGCAAGAGGAGACCATGGAGAGCGAACTCTGTGTCCCCAATGACTCATGTGGACGTCCTTGATGCCCACATTCCTGATGTCTCTGCCCCTGCTTTTGGCTTGAACGCACCCATTCGGAGGTTCCTTGCAGCAACCAATGTACCTGTGGAGTACCCTCTGCCCGCTGACAAACCACCAGAGGTGGGTCACCTTGAGTCCACTTTTCATCAAGGCCTCCGGAAAGAGCCTGGAGGATCGTCCGGAGAACGCTCTCGAGAGGGGGGAGTAATTTCAGGGTCGCCTAGACCTCCTGCCTAGCCATAGTTTCCTTGTCCACTGGGTGTGCTGCTGCCTTCCGTTGGCTCTGGGTTCCTCTGTCTGTCTGTCTTCTTGTTGCTCCTGTCTCTGTCCTTTATAGCTCTGCTTCCTGTCTGTTTCCTTTGCCTTTGCTTGAAGTCAGACTCCTATGCACATGCCTCTGATTCCTGATCTGTTTCTGTACCTGTACCTGTATTATAGAAGTCTGTTCACAGTAAAAGCCCTTGCTGGTAATCTGGCTTGTCCCTGTTTGTTCCTGTTCTCAGTCCCTGCCCCCAGACCTGTCCTTGCTCCCCTGTCCTGTTCCAGTCTCCTCATTGCCGACCTCTGCTTGTTTCCTGACTTCGCTACCTGCCGCCTGCCTCGGACCTCTGCTTGTACCTGACTTTGTTACCTGCCGCCTGCCTCGGACCTCTGCTTGTTTCCTGACTTCGCTACCTGCCGCCTGCCTCGGACCCCTGCTTGTGACCCCTACTACGGTTGTGCTGTTCCGGCCACCGAGATCCTACCCGCCACAGAAGTGTCCCGTGACAAGTGCACAGCGCGACCAAGACCCTGATCTCTCTGCTCATCAGATGGTAGACTTGTTGGTCCAGATCTATGGCAAAGATGAAGAGGAGAGTGAGCTGTGGTTCAAATATTACGGTCTCCGACAGAAAGAGAAGGAAGACCTGTCAGATTTCCTTCAACGAATCCAGCTAGTCCTGTGGAAATTGCCAACTTGTGGCCTTATCCTAGCCTCAGAGATGGACAAATACCGGCGCAAGCAGTTCCTCCGAGGGGCCATTCCCACGCATCACATAGTGATCATGATCAGGTGCTCTCTAATGGAGGGGCCTCCCCCTACCTTCATGGACAGTTTGGGGATCGTCAAAGGGCATGAAGCCTATACCAAGCTGCATACAGGCACCAAGGTCAAAAAGCCCCCTGCAAGTGACATCCCGGGAGCCTCCGCTCGCCGGATCAAGAAACTTGTCAAAGAGGAAGAGGAGCCACCCAAGTCGCCCTCGACTAAAGGCCGGACTTCGGGGAGATCCTCCCCCACTTACCCAAGACGACTAGATCCTAAAGATATTGTCTGCTATGGTTGTGGACAGAAAGGCCATTTCTCCAGAGAGTGCCCGGATGGAGGCACCCAAGAAAAGAAAACGCCCAGTAAAGGAAGCTCGGCTAGGTCCATGATCTGTCGGATACAGACCACAGAAGCCAAGACATCCAAGGCCACCCCTGCGCCTCCCGAAGCCCCTACGGACCTAAGCCCAGACGATGGAATTCCGGCCGGGGATGGTTACTGTCAGGTAGGCCCCTCTGCCATCGTGCGTGTGGTAGTAGAAGGAGTCTATGCCTCTGCTTTACTGGACACCGGGTCTCAAGTGACCATAATCTACCGACAATTCTACGACCAACACCTTAAGCACTGTCCCCTGCGGTCGGCGGAACATATGAAGGTGAGGGGGTTGAGCAATGAAGATTACCCCATCGATGGGATTGTGAGAATTCAACTGGAGATACTTCAATAGAATACCGGCAAGAAACATCCCATGCATGTGGAGGCAATGGTATGCCCGAAGCCTCAAGGACAGTGTCAATACCCGGTCATCTTGGGAACAAATACGGATATAGTGCGAGCCGAAATCAGAGCCTACCTGAAAGAGACCAATGAATTGCCACTGGCAAATCCACTCCTTGACCCTATACTGAGAGAGGAGTGCAACAGTTTATATGCCTTAGAGCATCACGGGGACCTCTACAATCGTCAACGCGGACTGACGACCATTTTACCAGGGGGAGTGCAACGCATGGCGGTCTGGTGCTGTTATTCCGACCGAGATGAGACCGATCATCTGTTCTCTCTGGACAGTACCCCTGAGGAAGAGACCCAGAGGGGGTATAGGGTAATACCTGAAGTGAGAGAGTGAACGACCAAAATTCCTCTACGAACCTACGTGTATGTTCAAAATATCTCGCCATTCCCGATGGACATTGATGCAAGACAAAGTTTGGGCAGCATGTATCCCATCAGCCCAGTAGAAACAGTGCCCCAGGTGAACGCCCCTGCAGTGGGTGAGCAGTTAGTCGATCTGGACTTCAACTTCGGAGACTCGACGCTGCCAACTGAGTGGAAGGATCGACTGACGGCCAAGCTGAATGAAAGAAGGACGGTATTTTCCACCAGCGAGATGGATGTGGCCCGCAGTCGCAGCGCCTAACACACCACTAGGTTGAGTGATGCCACTCCGTTCCGTGAACGCTCTCGCCGCAATGCCCCCATGGATGTGGACGATGTAAGGAACGTCCTGAAGGAAATGGAGACCGCTGGGATATTGACGGAGTCTCTGAGTCCTTATGCATCACCCATAGTGGTGGTAAGGAAGAAGAACGGATCTGTAAGATTGTGTGTCGATTATCGAACTCTGAATAATCGTACGGTACCCGATCAATACAACCTCCCTCGCATTGAAGAAATCCTGAATGCTCTAACCGGGAGCCAATGGTTTAGCGTGCTCGACTTGCGATCTGGGTACTACCAGGTACCTATGAGTGAAGAGGACCAGGAAAAGACAGCCTTCGTCTGCCCCCTGGGCTTCTACCAATTTATGCGTATGCCCCAAGGTATATGTGGAGCTCCTGCTACCTTCCAGCGACTGATGGAGAAAACAATCGGGGACATGAACCCTCGGGAGTGTCTTGTCTACCTGGACGACATCATTGTCTTCGGGAAGACCCTGGAAGAGCACGAAGAGAGGCTGCTGAAGGTGATAGACAGTCTTGGAAAAGAAGGATTGAAGTTATCCCTCGACAAGTGTCGGTTTTGTCACACCTCGGTGACCTACGTGGGACACATCGTGTCTGCTCAAGGAATTGCTACCGATCCAGCCAAAGTAGAAGCGGTAGTGAACTGGCCGCGTCCCGAGAATGTCACGGAACTGCGATCATTCCTGGGTTTCTGTGGGTATTACCGTCGCTTCGTGGAAGGGTACTCTAGTCGAGCTAAACCCCTGAACAATCTGTTGAAGATATACCCTGAAGATACCGGAAGGAAGGCCACGTCGGCCCGTCAACCGTTTGGTGATAAGTGGACGTCCGAGTGTGAGCGGGCCTTCCTGAACTTGAAGAAAAGCCTGACTGAAGCACTAGTGTTTGCGTATGCTGATCCAGAACAACCATACGTTCTGCATGTGGATGCCAGTCTCAATGGACTGGGCGCTGTCTTACATCAGAAGCACCCAGAGGGTCTTCGGCCTGTAGCCTACATCAGCAGCAGTCTGACACCCAGTGAACAGAAATACCCTGTTCACAAGCTAGAGTTCCTGGCTCTCAAATGTGCGATCACAGAGAAACTTCATGATTACATCTATGGTGTTACGTTTGAGGTAAGGACGGATAACAATCCCCTCACGTACATCAATACTTCCGCCAAGTTGGATGCAGCAGGGCACCGATGGCTGGCAACACTATGTAACTACAGATTCTCTCTGAAGTACAAGCCGGGGCCTTTGAACATTGGAGCTGACGCTCTATCACGACGACCAGGATTAAGTGCTACCCCCGATGATGATGAATGGGAAGAGATCCCCGGGCCTGGGATGCGAGCAATGTGTAGCATAGCGGCCGTCATCAATGATCAGATGGCCTTCTCCGAACTACGAGTTGCAGATTCGTTAGGATGCAAGTCGCATTCTATTCCCGCCGCCTACTGTGATCCCATGGGACTGAACATAACCCATGACAAAGTCATAAGATGGAAAGATTTAGTGGACTATAAAATAAGAGATCCAGTAATCAGCATCATTCGGCAAGCTGTTCAGAGAAAGAATCCCGCTTTACTGAAAAGTGCTCCCCGAGACCTGATCGCGTTGCTAATGCGTGAGGTGGACAAGTTTGAGATAGACAATTGCTTGCTCTATAGGGTAGTCCAATATCACAACCACCCTGATAGGTGACAACTGGTTCTACCCCAAAACTTGAGATATATGGTGTTGAAGTCTCTACATGATGAACATGGGCACCTCGGTGTAGAGAAAACTTTTGGGTTAGTCCAAGACCGTTTCTTCTGGCCCAAGATGCGGGAACAACACTGTCGCCATTGTTCCCGGTGCATTCAACGCAAGACTTTGCCTACCAGAGCAGCACCCATGGCCCATCTCAAGAGTTCTGGTCCAAAGGACCTGGTGTGTATGGACTTTTTGTGTATTGAACCTGATAACCGAGGAATCTGTAATGTGCTGGTCATCACGGACCATTACACCCGGTATGCGCAGGCCTTCCCCACAAAAGACCAGAAGGCCATCACAGTCGCAAAAATACTATGGGAGAAGTACTTCGTGCACTACGGTCTTCCAAACCGACTTCACTCCGACCAAGGGCGGGATTTTGAGAGCACTCTGATCCGAGAATTACTCAAAATGCTGAACATCGCCAAATCCCGGACGACCCCGTACCACCCCGAAGGAGATGCTTTGCCTGAACGATTCAACAGGACCTTATTGGACATGCTCGGAACCCTGAAGGGTGCGCAGAAAACGGAATGGAGTCGTCACGTAGAAGCTTTGGTACACGCGTACAACTGTACTTGCCATGAGTCCACTGGATTCTCCCCATACTTCCTCATGTTTGAGCGGGAGGCAAGACTCCCAGTAGATGTGTGTCTTTGAGTATCAACGGATGGGATACACAATGCTACCCATTTCAAGTATGTGCAAAGGCTAAAGGACAGTTTGCAGCAAGCTTACCAACAGGATGAGAAGTATACAGCTAAACTGAATGCTGGCAATAAGTGACGATATGACAATAAAGTCAAGTATCGGGAGCTACGTCCTGGGGACGCTGTGTTGCTTCGTAATCTTGGAGTCCCCGGAAAACATAAACTGGCGGACCGGTGGAGAGACGGTGTATATGAAGCAGAGTCACAGATGCCCGGCCTCCCGGTCTATCGCATCAAAGACACTGACGGCCGGGTAAAGGTTTGGCATCGTAATCACCTTCTCCCCATCCCCCAAGTGGGAGACGAAGAAGCAGAGATACTGGCCACACCGCTCAATGGTGAGTCCGACTTATCAGAGATGGGTCAAGAGACAGTAAATAACGAAACCCACTCTGAAACTCCTGAAGACCCTATGGAAGGACCCTCTCAAAGGGACTATTCTACAGAAGGGGCATCTCCCGGAGGAGCTACGGGTAAAGGGCCCCGTAGGCCAACGCCTACTAAGGTGGCACCAACAGGCCAGCCTTTGGATCCACAGAGCCCGGGCTTTGTACCCAACAGAGACTGTTCAGAGACATTTCTCCTCTCAAGGGAAGAGTCTGAGCCCCAGGACTGTACATATTACTCCCCAGAGGGAGTTGATGAAGAACAGCTCCGAAGGAGCCAAAGAGTCAGGTACCCTCCAAATCGGGTAACCTATGATCAAATTGGGGCACCCCATTATGAGGCTCAGCAGTGGTCTCGGAGCAAAATCCAACCTGTGATTGTGATGCTCACCGAATTGTGCAACATTGTATAAAGTAAATGCGATTGTGCTAAGTTATATAATTGAACTGCATTTTTATTATATAACTGATGTATATAGTTCTTTAAGTTGTGTCCCAAGCGAGGACGTTGGGGTTTTTACCAGGGGGAGGATGTAGCCGGGTCCCCCTCTGCTCGGCGACCCCCCCCCTCATTACCTCTGTGCTGGGAGCAATGGCGAGTGCTGCCGGCGGCAGACCCGCCGGAGGTTCTGGAGGGTGGGGGCCGAGCAGGGAGCGCTCCGGTGCGCCGGAGACTCCGCGGTGGCCCGACAAGGCAGGGCGCCGCCATATCGATCCTCGCACATGCGCAGTGTGGCAGGTAGCGGCGGCGGCCCCTAGAGTGCTCGCGCATGTGCAGTGATCGCGCGAACGGCATGGCCAATCAGGAGAGGGCTCACAGAAGGGACTACATCTCCCATGAGCCTCAGGAGCGCCCCACGTGACCCCAGGGAGCCAATAGTCAGTGACTCCCTGCACTAGGCCAGCAGCCTCCTAGGCCCCAGATAGCCCTGAGTCACCAGTAGTATTGAGTGTTGTAGGGACAGGCCCCAGGTTAGGGACCCTGCCCCTTACTACACAGAGTCAGCTAGGGACACAGCGGACGCTGCGCGTCCATCCAGAGGTTTGGGCTCAGACCTCCGCTGCCGCTGCAGCAGCCATCCGGGTGGGATCGCCCCGGACGGTAGTTCCTGTATTCGTCAGCCTTCGGATCCTTTGTGAAGCTCCTTGGCAGGCCCGGGCACTGGAGTGCTCGGCAGGTAACCATCACCAAGTGCACCAACGATCCTACATATATATATATTATTCATACGGGACTAGTGGCTGCGCAGTCACACATATCATCTCCCTTTAAGGGTGCGGGACATGTTGTGTGGGGTTACTGGACACGGGGTGGGATCACCCGGTGTAGTTGGGAGCGTCCTGCGAGACGCAGTAGTTAGTGTCTCCTCTAGAGAGGGACACCTGTTGATATATGAATAAGTATTGCTACAGTAAAGTCATTGGTTATTTTACATGCGGTGTGTGGAGTGATATATATATATTTGTCCTGCGAGGAACCACTCCTCCTCTGGCGGGAGCCATCGCAGGTGGAGGCGTTGCACAACGAGGTTGTGTTATATGTATGTACCCCAGGCTCCCCTTAGGCTCCTGAGAGCCACACAGGTAGACACAGCAGGTAGTAGCGTCTGTATTCACAGGGAATACCCGTTACACTTATTTGATGTTGGTATACAGATACTCTCATGCAACTAAAATGTATTATCTCATTGCTAGTGACAAACTTCATTCAATAGCCTGAATAGATCTTCCACCTGCTCCCAATGTTCTGACACAGTATATACAGTGTCTCCAGGCACACTCCATTGCGCGCTGGGATCTGCGCCACTGGTAATTACAGTCTAGATAGCTACAGATATGTGTAACGGGAGACAACCCTTTAGAAGCTTAGAATACTGGCTGGAACATGGAATGATGGTGTTTGTCTCTTTGAAGTTAGTGTTCAAAGGAGAAATCCTCAATCCCACGATACTCTAGGTTTCTGATGCACTGCCAATTAGTTGTATTAGGGCAGCTACCAATCTAGCAAAATGCATGTGCAGCGTGTCTGCTTTCAGATGTCATATCTGGAAACTTTAATCAAAGTCGCACAAATTCGTATTATTATTAATATTTGTATTTATTTATTTGAAACTAGGACTTTGTGTGCCATGTATACTCACAATATGTTTATATTTTGTAACATAAAGTAATGCAGAGCAGAGTATTGCACTCCTAAAACTCATTGTACTTGTATGTGGAGCTGAAAAAATCATTATTACTATTTATATGGGTACTGAACCCAATGCTATTTTCAACTATCCCCATGATAACTACAAAAGTAAATCTTATGTAGAGGAAAGGATGGGCTTTGCATATAAAGTGAACATGGCATATCTACTGTAACATTGAATTGTGAGTATGGCACTTTAGAGCAATATTTCTACACTGGCATGCATGTCTTACTATTCACATTAAGTTCAATGAACACCTTAATCTAAGAGACACACATGAGTTGCACACACATTCACCTCATTCCACACATCCTGAAGTAGAAGTGGAACAAAGCAGAAGCAATGTGGTGCAGGAGTAAAAGGAACAGGAGCATGCAGACATCATACTGTACTGTACGTCTGGAACAGAAATGTCTCTTTTATCTGAAAGACTCTCGCTGTAAATGTGACACGTAAGAAGATGCACTGGAATTGGAGAAGGCTTCTTGCTTTTCGCATCGAAGACATTGAGCAATATGGATCAATGTCATATCAGATATTTAAGCTCCATTGACTGCCTTAAATTGAACTTTTAACCAGCCTCAGGCTTTTCAATAGAAACAAGAGGGGTTATATACAGTAGTAAGGTTAAATAATCCTGTAAATGCTTACGTGCCCTTTTTTGTCATTTTAGAATTGTGTCTCTGCATGAAAAAAGTGGATTTGCATCTTAATTCTGTATAGCAAATACATTTGCGCAGATCAAGACACAAAGCTAAAATGCCTTCACTAATGCGTTTTTTGTGTGGGTCCATTTGCATTTTGGAGCCATATCTTTAGTGATCCTTGAGTGTTTGAGTGTACTTTCAATGGATTTTATTTATATATTGATACTTTTTCCAATTATCTGTCTGCACACGTTAAATGACTACATATTTTTTTATGTAATAATAGCTTTGATGGCTTCAAACTTTATATTCTAAATTACATAATATATAATAAATAAAAATGCCACTTGTAAGCACATTCACACGTCTCAGACAGCCCTGCCTTTCCCCATTATCCCTTAGCATACAATACTTCCACTGCAGCCAGGGATTCTGGGAAGTGACATGTAAATGAGCACACAGTGTCACGTTTTGTTTGTTGTCCACTTTAACAAGGACCCCTATAAGCTTATGCCTGCCGTATTACACAGCTTTTAAGCACAGCGTGGGTTAAAGAAGTGCATAACCAGTAACCCTAGTCAGAGACAGCTTTTCCACCTTTTGGGTCTCATCAGTGTGAGGCTGGTTATACTGGCTTTGCAATGTGAAGCTGGGATAGGTTTCAAACACACATTAAATCGGTTATGGTATATGGTTGTGATATATATATATATATGCCTCATTGGGCAAACGGTCACGTGACCGGTCTGTCGCGCTGAGAAATCAGTTTAACTGATTTCTCACGCAACGCGCGCTTCCGCGCGGACGCACCCGCACGCCGCATGGACGCGACCACTGCCTTAAGGCAGTCTGTTCGCTCAGCACGGTCTGCAGTACCATGCCCGCAACCTAAGAGTTTTAACCACGTCAGCTTTAACCTTCATGGTTTATAGGTTGAAAGAACCATTTGAATTGACAATACCCTTTGTTTGAACTGTTGCAAGGCTTTATTCTTTTTTAATTAAAACATACATTAAGGAATTCCTTTTTTGGTAGCTAATTATAAGAGGAGTTGTCTTAAAAATGTCAGTACATACATAACAACCAGTCAGAGAATGTTCAGTCCGCGCTCTTGCTCTTTATGAATGTGGAAAGTTGATTCCTCTCTGTCCTTTTGCAGCTCCTGTAGTTCGAGGCGTCTTCCCCCATCTCAAAGATGGATCCCGGCGGAGAACTCCGTCGGCAGAGCCAAGCGACCAAGAAAAAAAGGAACACAGGAGCGCACCAAGGTAAGAGTTATAAAGTGTATTACCAAGTATAGAAAAAAGTAAACACTTACATAGAATAAAACTTTAATACATCTCGATCTAAGCGGTATCTTCTTCAGTTGGGCATCACTTAAGAGGGTATACAGGGGCAATATCAATCCTTCCAGATAACAGTCCCGCGCGCTGGGGCTTACTGTAGCGCTATCCGCAATCTGACCTCCACGAGTGTGAGCGTGGTTGGGAGCGTAGTGCGCATGCGTAGGAATGAAGCCCTCCGTAGCCGTCTCGGAATGCCTGTCCGTTTTGATATTCGCGACCGGGAAAGATACACTTTCGAGTTGTGTTGCTAGCTTTTACTTACCTTGTTAGCTGGCATACACACAAGTGTATCTTTCCTGGTCGCGAATATCAAAACGGACAGGCATCCAGAGACAGCTGCGGAGGGCTTCATTCCTACGCATACGCACTAAGCTCCCAACCACGCTCACACTCGTGGAGGTCAGATTGCGGATAGCGCTACAGAGTCAGCCCCAGCACGCGGGACTGTTATCTGGATTGACATTGCCCCTGTATACCCTCTTAAGTGATGTCCAACTGAAGAAGATACCGCTTAGCTCGAGATGTATTAAAGTTTTATTCTATGTAAGTGTTTACTTTTCTCTTTATCTGGTAATACACTGTATTACTCTTACCTTGGTGCGCTCATGCGTTCCTTTTTTTCTTGATAACATCCAGTGTGTTTTGACAATATACTGTTGTATGATTCAGAAACATTATGGTTTTGAATCTAACCTTTTCCATCCTATTTTCCAGCGACAATATGACCACCAAACAAGCTCCGAAAGTTTGGTGTGAAGTGTGATAACCTCAGTCTGGGGGACGTCACTTCACATTAAAATGAGTTGATTGATGTTGCAATCAAATTCCTCAGGCCACTTTGTGCAATAATCTGCAAGTGTCACTCGTATCCAAGGCCGCTCTTTCTGTACTAAAATTGTTTTGTTCATCACAGAATATGCTGACAGTAGAATTCTGCGGAATTATAAAGGATCAAGCTGCATCGTTAGTGCTTTGTCTTTCGTTGCTTTTACAACTGTACTTGAAGACTGACATAAGAATAAATGGCCTGGTCTACAATCAATCCTATCAGTGGTTGACATGCTCAGATTCTTGAATACAACGTCTCACAGTCAGCAGATGGGTTAATTACAAAAGGAGGTCAGTCTTAAAAAGCAATCTGTGCTGTTCATTATACACACACACACACACACACACACACATTACATTAAAGCTGGGATTTCAGTCCATTCTTATAAGGAATGCAATAGTAAGTTCTTTAAAAAAAAAAAAAAAAAATCAATTTTCTCACCATAGTGTCTTATCGGAAATCACATTTGAATAAACGTATCTACTTTGCTCTCTGATAGACCATCAGATTTATTGCACCCTAAATAATTAATCCACTTTGTTCATCTCTATGCACAGTTTGCCACAACCAGAAGCATATATAATTGTGTCTTGGTCTTTTACTTGGTCAATAAGCCTGGAATACAGTACTGCATTTAGTGCTTCCAAATGACATAAATTGTATAGAATGAATGCGAAAATGCTAATGAATTATTTTCCTGCGGTGTCATTTTTAGTTACCTCAAGACAAAAAGACAGTAATCACCAATTATATAACACAGCTTTCATGGAAGTGTTGCTAGAAAAAGTAGAAATTGATTTCAGTCTAAGTAGAGAGTGTTTCTCGGTGTTATTACCCCTTACTGCTCTCTCTCTCAGTGCATTGTGAGATATGGTTCTTCCATGCCAAACAGCTAAAGGCTAACATTAGACACATTTTAAAATAAGTTAAATTACGGTTGCTATTAAAATAAGTAGCTAAGTTGAGACGATCTACGATTTTGCCACGTCCAAATCCCTGCAGGCGTTTTTGCCGCTATTCACCTTGCTGCTGGGACCTCTCGCCCCCGGATGCTTTACTGCCATGGTAGGTCCCTGGCCGTTCCCTAAAAACCCTAATCGTGTCCCTTAATACTAAACCTACACTAAAAACCTTCACCCCTTACCGTAAACCCTTACCCTAAAAACCCTTACCATGAACCCTCACCCTAATCCACATCCAAAAAAGCTTAACCCCTTACCCTAATCCCCTACCCTAAAACCCTTACCATGAACCCTTACCCTAATCCCCTACACTAAAAACCCTTACCATGAACCCTTACCATAATCCACATCCTAAAAAGCTTAACCCCTTCCCCTATACCCTAATCTCCTACCCATTAAACCTAACACCTAACCCTAAAACTCCTGTCCTTTACCCCCTACCCTAACACCTAAATTAACCCTTAAATTAATTTACCTTGGCGAAGCGGGCGAGCGGCTGCGGTGGAAGGTCCCTCTGTGGCTGCACGCCGGCGGAGACTTCTTGCCACGACTAAATGTCCATTTCAGATGTTGTGAAGTGATAGGGGGACCTGAATTGTACTATGACCACATTGTGCTCTGCAGCTGAGCTGCTTGAACTGACCTGCTGGCTGCCATTCAGGTATGGTAACATCAGTTTATCCTACAAAGTTGCCCTATGCCCAAATAGAATTTGGATTATTTATAATGCATTGTAAATAACTCTATATTCTAAGCGAATAGAAGTCTGTGATTGGTAAGTGAGTAAATCAGTGAGATACTTAGAGCATGGTGGTCTGAAAGAGAGACGTGTAAAGCCTAGCTTTTTAACTTGGACTTTTCTCTTGTGCCATTTTCTGATTAACACTGTCATTCTGTATTGATAATTGTGATTCTTTTGTGACACTCCAACAATGGGCCTTGTGCCAGAAAATTGGCTTTTTGTTCTGAGCATTTTTATTGCAGACTCATAGGCCCATATCCACAACACGGTGCTAACCATAAGCACGTCTTTAATCCCATTCAAATAAACGCGAGTAAAGGCGTGCTTACTGTAAGATTATCACCCTTTTGTGGATCTGGCCATAGTCTTATTCAATATGTTATGAAACTGCTTCTCTGCGCTGGAGAAAATGTTAATCCCCTTCATGTAAGTGGATCAGATCTTTTCTCCAGCAAAAGAACGTGGCTTCACACCACTACAGACTAAGAATCCATAGGAAAGGAAATGCTGCTTCCCGTACATTGAAGGTGATGTATGTTGGACAGAGACTAGTGCTCTGCAGCCTTTTCAGATCCACTTGCTCACCTTGCTGTGAACATTCCATATACTGAGCTCTCTCTTATTAAATAATACCTTCTAGCTATTGGCACACAAAATAACTACCATTTTTGTGTTGTTCCTCTTTTATTTCCTACATTTCTTTGACAATAGTAAAACCAGGTGGCAAGATGGTGTCCTTAGGACATGTCCATGCATGGTTAAAAATAAGAGTTCACAATGTATTAACACAGGTTGAATTTCATGGACCCATGTCTTTTTTCAACCTTATTTACTATGTAATTACTGTATGTATTGCAAATGCCAAACAGATCTGGAAACACGGCTTTGGGCGTGTTCGACCATCTTCATGAAGGTCCCTCTGGGGATCAAAATATCGTTATGTGAACAATAAACAGTTATTCTTTTTGTTATTGAAGTGCACAGGCCTGGTTTTGGCAGATCGGTTTGGAGTTTGCAATGCATTTTTTCCATGTAAGGCGAAATGAAATCAATCACCTTAATATATCTCCTAGGTTAAACTGTACGTTCGATAGCCTTTTCTTCTTAATCAGACAAATACGCTTTTTCAGAGATACCATACTTTCATGTGTGGATGCTCTGCTGGAGCAATTTAGAATAGCATCCTACCCACCTACAGGATGGCATATTTTCTAAACTGGGTATTTTTGGTGGTAAGACAAAGGCTGTTGTCCAGGACAGGGTGTATTGTTGCCTTGTTATATATTTGAATGTAGGAGACCATGTCTCAAAAAGTGTACATCTAGCCATCCATGAGATCCACTGCCCCTACTGAGTTACAATGTACAGTAACACACAGTTGACAGTGGTTTCAAGAACCAAATTAGATCATTTCAAATGAATGCCTGTTAATGATCCCTAATGTGTAGCGGATAATAACCACCAAAGTATGAAAGTATTAGATGGAGCAATAACCATTTAACAGATGCTGAAAGATGCAGGCTCACTTACCTCACAAAATATATTTTGGAAACAAAAGGTAATGTAATGTTATTTACCTCATTGAACAAATGCAATTATCCTTCCTTAAATCAAACTTTGCAATCGTCCTTCCTTAAATCAAACTTAAATAGGAGAACTGCGATGCACCACCAAATTGAAGAAGGAGGATGACTTAATGTATAAAAAAAAGAGCTCTATTTGAGCCTTGACAAGGAGACGGGCATGTCTCCCTCTCGGGGACCTCGAGAAAGCGCAACTTGCGTGATTCATGTCCTCTCTATTGCTGGTTAAGGCAGATCCTGCTCATGATAAAAAATCCCTCCCAGTTTCAGGCAATATTGAGAAAATTATTCAAACTGCTTGTAGTTGTCTCTAAAAAATACAAAGCAATCAATGCCAATTAAGGACCTTTGACAAGTCCCAGGCTCTAGTTCACCTTGGGGTAGGAGGACCTGCAGCTTCAAATGAAGTAATCAAGTTTGGTAATAGAGCTGTCTTCCTGTGATAACACAGCATAGACCATATGATCAGATAGAGCTGTAATAAATAATAAATCAGTTTACCTTCCAGTACTGTGCAACCTTTTAATAATATATTCCCCAATTAGATTAGGTGCATTTCATTCAGTAATTAAAACTGTATCAAACAGGCAGCTTTTAGAAGAACAAATATTAGCACCAATATACACGCATTGTATGCATTACATATGACAAGAGTGTTTTCTAAACTTTAACAAACATATAATTAACAAGGATGATTGTCTGTAAGTAACAGTGCCATATTCCAAGGTACAAGTCTAGATGTCAAAGCATTCACCCATTAAGCACTCATTGCATTCAATTTCAACTGCATTTGTAATACTTGGTTATCTGGCCATGGACACTTAAATCTGAGGATCATATGCTGCAGCAGTTTCTATGATGCAGCAATGCTGGCAAAATATTGCACCACACCACAGCAAGCTATAGTTCCATGCTGAGTTAAGCCAAAGGTAAGAAAATATTTGAATCGTCTGCGGGGCACTTTACTAGTTATTTTCTTCTCTTATCCATTAACGTTATCTCTATTTTAACATGGCGTTTCCTGTTTGCTTTAATCTGCAAGGAGTCTGAGGTTGCAATGAATCGGAGAGTCTGGCATGTCATGTATTAGTAGTCCTTCCACACACGCTTCCACTTATCTATTGTTGCCTTTGCTGACTATGGTCAACTCTCTTATCTGAGTGAATTTATCCCCTGTGCCCAAAGGACCCAGCGTAAATCTACGCATATGGGATTGTGCACAAATGCGGAATATGTCACATTGATAAATAGATCCTTTTAATTATTCAGTAGTAATGAAGTAATAGCCTTTATTGTTTTTTGTATTGTCAGGCGTGTGCATGAAGTTGCATGAAAGGAACAACATGTATAAAGTTAATAGACACAATTTAGAAGCGTTCTGCTTTTGCGACAAATACGTTTTTTATATCACTCATCCCTAAATGCAACATTTTTTAGACATTAGGCAGGTAAGCAGATCGAATGGTCATGGGGTCGGAAGTTCAACCACAGGTCTAGTGGGCCAAAGCTTGGCCAGTAGTATTTAAGATAATGCAAACTCCTTGAAAATTGTTATTATTCATAAAAAGACCATAGTAAACACTAATTTTACACCTCAAATTATATTAATAGATTTAACTAAAATTTGACACAAAAAATAATTATTTCCTCAAATATGCAATCCATTTTCCATATTACTGTATGTGTGACCATAAAATACATTAACCATTTTGCAGCATTGTCCTCAACTACTACAGGTGACTGCAAGTTTTCAAGAGGTTCATTTAATAGTAAAAACGGTAAACCATTCTGCACAACGTTGGACAAACTGTATCTGGAATGGAATCCCTTTTCCTGGTACCAGTAACACATTTCAGATTGTTTTACTGACCCCTCAAATACTTAAAAATAGCACTCCTTCTTGTATTTTTCTTTTATTACTTTGTTTTTATTTTTGGAAGGTCAATCCTTGGCACTGTTTAGTAAATCTAGGACCCGCTTTGAAATCCACATGTATTGCAATATGACGTCACAATAATATCAGTGTGAAAATTAGTAACTCATTCTATTAATGTAACTGCAAAGCTTGGTGTCTTATGTACAGTGTCAACATGTAAACTTTAAGACAAGCCTCTGCTTAGTGATGCTAATAACTATGTCAAATAAATACATGTCATCTGATATAATTTGTTATGTCATTCCAAAACATAAGTTCATTGCTATGAAGAATGCTATGACAGGAAAAACATGAACTCAAGTCATATATTATAAATGTTAGCACTTGTTTCAAGGAATTTACAACATGCAATCTAAGGACAAGGCACACAAACAATTAAGGTTGTATGGGATGGAGTTAAGTAGAGGGACAAAGAAAATACATCGATGCTTATCAGTTGGAGACTAAAATATACAATACTTGACCCTTAAAGCTGCAGTTCAGGCTCCCGTTTTTTTTTGTTTTTTTTAACTTCAATAGTTTCATGTGGGCAATCTCTACTTACCTAAAGAACTGCATAGCTGCCGGTCAATTCATTCTCCGTCTATTGATCGGCAAAGTTTGGCGACATCTTTAAATATGGGGAATGTAAATCGTTGCTATAGGAACAAGCATGCTTGTTAAAATAGAATACAAGAAAATTGGTCTTTCAATGTTGTTGTTTTTAAAACAGAAAATTCTAAAAGTATTTTTTCTTACTACAGAACTGATTTATTAAAAAATAAACACACAATCAGGATATTGCATGAACTGCAGCTTTAATGACTAACTGATATGATTCGCAACAGTGTGGAAATACTGTAGGGTTACATTTGTAATAATTTACATAGATTTTGTATTTATTGCATCCTAAATTGAGCACTTCATCCCTGGTAACTGCTTTTAGATTAAGCATAAATTAGATTAATCAAAAATCACTTCAGAGAGAGTTGGTGCTACAGTAGTAATAAAATAAGGTAACAGTTCAAGGCCATTACATTGATACTCTACTGTTGTGGGGCATGTTCAACTTGGTAGGACGACTACAGTATATGCTTAAGAAAGTGAGACCATGTTGATCAATCTGTGGGAGAAAATGTTGTAATGATATAATTATTCTTATATATCTTATACTAGACCCGGCAAGTGATTTAAATGAACAAAGTCATGTTTCAAAGCACTTTAAATGAAATATATGTTCAGTATAAAGTAAAAATGAATAAGAAAATCCTAATTTTGTGAGTTAATTATGAGTGAGTTAGGGCTTGATTTACTAAACAGTGCTAAACCGTAGCCTCTTGACACAAAGAGAAAAGGAGGAGCCCTCTTCCATTCCTGCTCTGGCCACATCACGCTCAACGTTCCGCTGAAAGCCCGTGACATAGCGGCTAAATCATGGAGCCCTTTGAGTGGGGTTAAAGCATGTCATAGTCTATTCAAAGGAACGAGCCACGTGCTTAATGTTTAACACCATTTCCTAATGAACATTCGTAGTCTCAATGAGTTTGTGTGACTGATGTGAATTCTACATTATGTCACACTAGCCCAATGTGTGGAAATAAACTGAAACAATATTGAACATTGAAATGACAGAGAGAAACGATGAGGAAATTAGATAGTCGCATTAAAGTAGACATTATTAGAAGCTTCAATCTTCTTAAGCAGCAGGCATTATGAAGAACACTTCACACTTGTCTAAAGTAAAGAGCATCATTCTCAGAAGAACAGATTCTCCTAGATGTTGAGAGGTTATGTGATTCTCTGGAGATCTGCCTATTGGTGAAGACGTTTAACTGTGCTCTATACATTGGTTCAACAAGAGTAGTATAAAGATAAAGCAATGCTTGCTAGGCCTCTCTGGCATGTTAAGTAAAGCTTTGTATAAGTGGTTTAGCAATTATTTGTTGGCCTTACTGACAGTTAGGTTAAAGGTGTAATCACACAGTCTGCCACTTGAATTTCTTAGGCTGCGCATATAGAGCCTTGCGACGGTGCTCCAAAACAAATCAATTGACTCTGTCGCTAGCGCTTATAGTGCGCGCCACCCGCGAAAGTTATCATTTAACTTTCTGCGACGTCGCTGGTGACCTGGCCATTGATTGGTTCAGAGGCTGTCATGTGGCGACAGCCTCTGAACAATCTAATTTTATCGGCTTCCAATTTTTTGGTCGCCGCCGTCGCGCCATGTTTACTAAGCGGCAATGCTTTTGTTTTCGGTCGCGTCGCCAGCACTATAAGCGCAGCCTTAGTGTGACGGCGACGGAGTGACGTCGCGTCTAAAAATTTGGAAGCCGGTTAAATTTGATTTTTTTAGAGACAGTCGCCACATGTGACTGTTTCTAAACCAATCAAATTGCGCGGCCCACCCCTTTTAGTGACGTCACTGGCCTTGTCGCCAGCGACGTCGCTTAAAGTCAAATTACAACTTTTGCCGGTGGCTGCGGTGATGTCATCGGTCGCATCGTCGTCACCAGCACTATAAGCGCGGCCTTAGGAGTCTTTAAATGGGGAAGTGTTTGTCAATCAAGTGTTTTGTATGTATGTATAAAATTATTTATATAGTGCCAACAATGTACACAGCGCTTTACAAAATGACAATACAAGGTAAATAAATTACAAACATTGGGAATAAGTGCAACAGATAAATTACATCATAATGCAAAGGGAGACCCTGCCCCCCAGGAGCTTGCAATCTCAGCAGTATGTTGGAGGCTTGCAGACAGCAGACATCATGGGCATCTGGTGTTCATAGTAGAGGTGTAGACATTTTAATGAGATGATTCTTCGAAGAGGTAGATTGTCAGCTGGGCTTTGAATGTGGAAAGTGAAGGTGCTTGACAAATATTGAATGGAAGAGCGTTCCATAGGTAGGGAGAGATTAGTGAGAAAAGGTTTAAGATGGGAGAAGGGTGTAGAGTTAAAAGGTGCAAAGATGAGACGACCTTGAGTTGAGGGTAAGAAATGAGTATGGGTGTAATGAGATGGAATAGTTGAGATATGTGGAGGTGCAGAGGAGTGTAAAGCCTTAGAAGAAAGCAGGAGAACTTTGTAGTTTCTACAGAAATGTATAGGAAGCCAGCAGAGAGAATTTAGGAGGTCGTAAGCATATATATACGCACCAGAAGAGAAGGAGATGATTTGGGAAGCAGCATTTTGAATGGTTTGGAATCGAGAAGGGTGTGAGGCCGGGACACCAGATTAAAGAAAGTTGCAGTCTGATGGTATGTGGTAAGGAATTCAAGAGCGAGGGGGCAGTGTGGGAGAAGACTTGTAGGCGGGAGTGAGAGAAGGTAATAAGGCAGGAGGAGAGGTGGATGTCATGGGCAGAACGTAGCGGGGTAGCGTTGTTGAGAGCTTTATAAGTCAGAACTAGGGATTTAAATTTGATTCTAAAAGATACTGTACGTGAATCCAGTGTGGGGATTTGCATAGTGGCACAGCAGAAGTGGAGCGATGAGTGAGGTAGATGAGTCTGGTAGCAGTATTTTAGATGGATTGGAGTTGAGACAGGCGGACAAGTGGACAGTTAGGAGAAGGTTGCAGTAGTCAAGGTGGGACAAGATGAGTGTATTAGTTGCGTGTGTGAGAAAAGGGCGATATTTTGGACGTGGAGATAGCAGAACTTATTGAGGGAGTGAATATGAGGTGTGAATGAGAGAGTCCAAGATGACCCTTAAGCAGCAGACTTGGGTGTTGATGAGATTCTGTTATTATTAACAGTGAGGGAGAGTTTACGTGTCGGTGTGGCAGTGGAAGGGGGAAAGTAGTAATTCTGTTTTGGACATGTTAAACTTCAGATAACGATGGGACATCCAGGAGAAGATTGCAGTGAGTCATCTGGTAACAAGGGTCGAGAGAGGGGGAAAGGTCAGGGGATGAGAGGTAAATATGGGTAGCATCAGCAGAGAGATGATACTGAAAACTAAAGATTGTATTGTTTGACGAAGAGGAGAGGTATAGACTTAAAATAACAGAGAGCCAAGGACAGAGCCATATGGGACCCCAACAGAAAGAAGTAGTGAAGGAGGAGGAGAAACCTGGGAATGAAATGCTGGATAGGTAGGACGTGAACCAAGAGAGGGCTGCGGCATGGAGGCCAATGGACTGGAGAGTGTGCAGGAGAAGGGGGTGAAGCAGTGTAGAAGCAGTGTAGAAGGCAGCAGAGAGATCCAGGAGCTTTAGTAATGAAAAGTGAGCCTTAGACACAGCTGTGAGTAGATTGTTGGCCACTTTTGTTAATGCTGCATTGGTGGAATGTAGATGATGCAGATTGCAAGGAGTTGGAGGAGAGAAAGTGAGTTATGCGGTTGTATACAAGCCCCTCAAGTAGCTTGGAGGCAAAAGGGAGAAGAGAGATAGGGTGGTAGGTAGAGCGGAAGGTTGGGTAAAGAAAGGGTTTCTTTACAATGGGAGTGATGAGTGCATGTTTAAAGGAAGATGGGAATGTGCCGGAGATGATAAAGTGGTTAAAAGGGGACTTAAGGTAGGGCTTAGTGTGCCAGAGAGGGAGCCATGGAAATGTGAGGGAATATGATCAAGGGGGCAAGTTGTAGGGTAAGATCATGAGAGGAGCGCAGAGACCTCATCCTCAGTCACAGGGCAAAATGAGCTGAGGATGGATGTAGGTGTGCATGTAGAAACTAATACAAGAAGATATCATGTCTGATGGAGTCAACCTTATCTGGAAAGTAGGTGGCATGATCTTGGGCCATGAGGGTGTAAGAGGATGCAGGTACAGTTGGGCAGACAAGGGAGTTAAAGGTGGCAAATTGATGCTGAGGGTTAGATGACAGAGTTAGTATGAGTGAGTAAAAGTAGGTAATATGTGAAGTTTTTCTCCAAAATAACTCCTTTATTATGCATGTTTTAACATAAATTGTTTTACATTGATTAGTCAATTATATCACTGTCTTTGGGGCCATTGTAGTCTTTTCACTTTTTCACTAAATTCACAAGTTTTTTTCACTTGAAGGTGGTATTTATTGGGAGTGTAGAGCACCACTTTTTGTTTTTGCTAGGCAATATGTGTAGTTCTGCCTTAGCCATGTTAAGCTTGAGGTGACAGATTGTCGATATGCTCTCTGTAAGTTTTGATTGAACTGCAGGTGTAAGGTCAGGTGTAGAGAGAGGGTATATAGAAAGAAGAGAGTTCAATGGAGATTGAGGAGGAGTTGGCATAAGAGACACCTAAGGAACAGTGAGAGAGGTAGGAGAAAATCTAGGAGAGGGCAGTGCCATAATGTAGATACCAGGAGAGCAGAATGTGTAGGAGAAGAGGGTGGTCAACATTATTGAAAGCTGAGGAGAGGTGAAGAAGAATCAGAATGGAGTAATTTCCTTGAGAATTGGCAACATGGAGGTCATTAGCTACTTTGGTGAGTGTGGTTTCTGTTGAGTAAGCAGCGCAGATACCTGATTGGAGAGAGTCAAGTAGGTTATGGGAGTTGAGTAAGTGAAGTATACATAAAGAAACAATTATTTCTAGAAGTTTAGAAGCAAAAAAGCAAGACAGGACGTTAGTTAGAAGGGGATGTAGAGTATAGGTAGGGTGTTTAGCTAGACTAGGTCGAACAATAGTTTGCTTAAAAAGAGATGGAAATGAACAAGAACAAAGATTTGAGTTAAAGATATTTGGGAGGATGGGAAACACGATAGAAGAGAGAGGTTTCAGATGATGGGAAGGAATTGGGTCAAAGCTGCATGTGGTGGAGGTTGAGGAGAGTTACTACATCCATTGCAACTGGAGAGAAGGAGTCAAAGGCAGGTGGAGATTAGGAAATAGGGCTGTGGAAGGGACAGATGTGTTCTTTGCAGATAGGATCCATATTGCAATTGAAATATTTAGCAAAGTTTTTGGATGTAATGCAAGACATGGAGCATGATGTAGCGGAGGTCGAAGAAGGGTGTCAAAGACAGCTAAGAGTTGGTGTGGCTTGCATTTAATGCCTGTTTAAAAGAGATTTGAAGTAACCCCATTTGGCAAGAAAAATATGAGTCAAAGCAGGACAGACTAAGTTTTGTAGTGAAGGAATTCAGCGAGAGAGCGTGACTTCCTCCAGAGGCATTCAGCAGAACCTGTGCAAGAGAGCAGAAAATGTGTCTACGTGTTAAGCCAGGGTTGTGGGTTTGGGTGCCATGATTGTTGGCGTACAGGAGGAGCATACTGGTAGAGTGATGAAGCAATGACAGGGATTTAAGTTGTGACAAGGCTGTTTGGGTCCGTGGAAGGTGGTAGTAAAGAAAACATAGATTTTAGGTTGGGTTCCAAGGACTGAAGGTTGTGACTATAGCAAGGAGAGGCTGGAGGTTGTGTGAGAGAGAGAAAATCAGATGAGGTTATGGTCAGAGTGGGAAAGGACAGATTGAATATCTGAAAAGGAACAGTGTTACAAAAAAAGGATTCAAGAAAGTGCCGTCCTTGTGGCTGCTGAAACAGTCCATTAGACGAGACATAAGGAGGAAGTGAGAGAGGAAGCGAGATGCCCAGGAAGGAAAGTGGTCATCAATGTGCTAGTTAAATCCCCCTAAGAGGAAAGTGAGTGAGTCAGTAAAGAGGAAGAAGGATAACCATGATTCAAAGCCAGAAAGGAAATTGAAGTGTGAGGATGTAAAGTTAGGTGGCCTATAGATAACAGCAATATGCAGAGAGTGGAGAGAAAGACGAATAGTATGGACCTCTAGGAGGAGAATGTCAGGGAAATAGGTGTAGGTAAGTTCTGAAACATAGTGACAAAAGAGAAGAATTCCAACTCCACCCCACGTCCCAAGGGGCGAGGTATGTGTGAGAGGTAACAGTACGAGTGTGTGAGCCAAGTTTCATTATGTGCAAAGAGGAGAGAGAGAAGAATAGGTCATGTACAGCTAGTATTTTGTTAGGGAGCAAGTATTTCAGAGGGTGCATGAAAAAGGGAGAGAAGCTGTGGGGGAGGTTAATGGTGTATTCTAAAAAGTGTAGACTATTAGTGTAGCGGAAGGAGCTCACAGGAAGCTGTCCAGTAATGTCCTCATGTGGAAGGGTCCAGGCAGACTAAAGTTCACCTCCTGGCCAACTTCTTTTTAACTCCAGGCACACTTGCAAATACAGTATTCGCTTTAAAATATGAACAGTGAGTGCTATGCCACCCCCCTTTATCTTTATTCATCCTGCCCTTGTCAGAGAACCAGTAAAGATAATGTGTGTTGGGAGGGGGGACCCTGGCTGTACAAGCACTTGCTGAGCACACACAGTGACATCACACAAAAGGGAGTATCCAGAGGGAACCAAACCGCTCCCATGTCTATCTTTAAAAACAATAATAATATCAATTACCCAGGTGAGACCCCTTAAACATGTCACACAAATTAGTTCAATTTGGTTCTACGAGGGATTTAAGTAATGTTCTTCTGATTTTAAGCAGTGACGGGGTGTAAGCAATGTTACGTAGGTCTGTCTGGGGAGTGAAGGGGTTAAACAGATATATTATTATGCATATCATAACCAATCACTAGAAGGCATAATTGGAATCATGGAGCCCTTTGGTTTTGGTATATAGGCCTACATTCAGTAATCTCTGTTAAACTTGATTTAGTATTGCACCCAGTAAAAAGAAAAAGTTGTGAGTTGAAAAATGCAATACAGGCATACCCCGGTTTAAGGACACTCACTTTAAGTACACTCGCGAGTAAGGACATATCGCTCAATAGGCAAACGGCAGCTCGCGCATGCTCCTGTCAGCACGTCTTGAACAGCAAAACTGGCTCCCTACCTGTACCGAAGCTGTGCGCAAGCGGGGAGACTATAGAGCCTGTTACAAATGCGTTATTTACATCAGTTATGCTCATATATGACGATTGCAGTATAGTACGTGCATCGATAAGTGGGAAAAGGGTAGTGCTTCACTTTAAGTACATTTTCGCTTTACATACATGCTTCGGTCCCATTGCGTACGTTAATGCGGGATATGCCTGTATAACTTTACAGCGTTTAAGCGTTAAACATCCCTTGTTAAACTATGCAATAATGTGTGAGGAGGGGGCGGAAGTACCCCGAGGAGGGGGCGGAAGTACCCCAGGGAAGGGACATCAATCTGTTCTACCATAGGGCAATGTGTTAAGATTTATTCAAAACCCCTATGGCAGAACTTTATTTAGCCCCTTTGATACCTGAAGTTACCAATGCATTGCAGAAGAATTCCTTCAGGGATAAAAAGGTTTCTTTCAACACTTCCTAAACACCCTACCAGTACACTCTTCTAACCCCTCCTCCTTGGCAATGCTTTACTTGTAGCCCTAAAGCAGACACTGTTTGCGTGTGGGAAGATTGAGGGAAGGGATGGAAGAGCCTTGTGTGTGTCTTTGTGCGTATATATAAAGGAGCTGCTGGAGTGTGTGTGTGTGTGTGTGTGTGGGGGGGGGGGGGGGTGGGGGGGAGGGGTATGGGACAGTGTGTTTATAATTTTATTTTAATAAACTCGTCAGTAAAAGCACAAATGAAAGGTAGAAGGGTTTAAAAAAAGAAAGCAAAAGTTCTAGAAAATGTAGATATTGGATGTTTAAAAAAATCAATGTAACTATACACATAGGGAGCCTCAATACACATGTATGCAGATGACACAATCTAATACACCCACTGCCATAGCCTCTCCAACCTTGAACACATACAGTACTTCAATCTGACTTTTTGAGACTTCAAAATTGAATTTCACTGACAAGACTGGTACAATGGTATTTGGAGACCAAGGCTAAATTTCTAAAGCTTACAATGACTGAGCTCTAGATCAGAACCAACGCTAAAACCACCTTAACTCCTATTACTATTTTTAAATACCCGGGCATATGGTTTGACTCCCATTTAACATTCGGCATGCACATTGATACCCTGACATCCAAAACCTTTGCCAAACTAGGTGTACTGTACAGGAACAATTCCTCCCTATGTCTGCTGATCAGAAAGTGTATCGCACAGCAGATGCTAATGCCAATGATCAACTATGGGGACATAGTATACGGCTCGGCACCCAAAACCCACCTTAGCAAACTTGACACCCTCTACAATTCAATATGCCATTTTTTTCTCCAATGCAACTACAACACACATCACTGCCAAATGCTCAAAGAACTAGATTGGTCATCACTTGAGTCTAGGTGCAAAGTTCACCTTTCCTGTCTTGCCTTCAAATACTTTCTGGGCAAGCTACCCACCTATCTGAACAAGCTCCTCACCCCTACCACATGCAGCACTTATAATCTGAGATCTGACTCCAAAAGACTGTTCATGGTCCCAAGGTTCAGCAAAGTATCCGGCCGCTCCTCCTTCTCTTACCGTGCACCCCAAAACTGGAACAACCTACCGGAGGCTTTCACAGCCACCACCAGTCTAATTTCTTTCAAATCTAAGGCTGTCTCACATTTTAACCTGGTCTGTAACTGTTATATACGCCTATAATATATATTATCTCTAACTGTGCATGCAATGTCTTGAATATAATGTATAACCTGTTCACTTATGTAGCTGTGTTTGTGACCATGTATTATTTGTCATCTTAACTCTATGCCCAGGACATACATGAAAACGAGAGGTAACTCTCAATGTATTACTTCCTGGTAAAATATTTTATAAATAAATAAATAAAATACAAAGGGGTCTACATTATTTATGAAAAAAAAAAGCATACATTTAGCCTATAATAGTAATAATCCCCTCAGAACAGGGCATTACTGGCCAATAATTCCCTGGCTGGGTTAAAAAGGGTTAACTCTTCCACCCAGGGAACTATTGGTCAGTAATGCCATCTTCTGAGGGGATTATTACTTAAATATCACATTGTTGTTTGTGAGGCCGGTGGAAACGCAGCAGGCAAAAAAGCTGCATTAATAGTGACCACCTGCACACAACACCCAGAGCGCAAAAGGAAATTTGGAGATCATAGGATCCAAAGACAAATTTGAACCATTTCACGATACAGATATCTCCAGTAGCAAATGTGTTAAACAGTCACACTGTTTCTATTCAAATGACTAAACTTTTTCTCAGCTAAAAAAAGCCTGTGGCTAATGTCAGTAAAGTGGGCTGAACAATGTGATTATCCTCATGTCAGTGTCAGAACATAACTTGGTAAGTGATTCCATTGTATTGCACTGATGTTGCACCCTGATTGTTTTCTCTGTTCCCTCTACTCTGTGTTAATGACCTCAGAGTTCCCTTCAAGATTTTCTCTGCTCTATAAAGATCATAGAATGTAAAAGCAGCGAGAGTGATGTGTACTTGCTTTTTACTTTTTATTCCAGGCTGTCTGGGCAATTTTTTTTTATCTGCCATAGAAACCTGCAGAGTAGTGAAGTGTTTGATGTTTAATATGTTTTATCCTCAAGAAAACGTCTTTCCAAGTGTGTAAGGCCAATTTATCCTGGCAGGGATGCAAAGTGTGATATCAGTTGCTTGGGTAACTGCTTCAGAGCAGCCCACAGCTCAGCAAGTTCCTGACAGCACCGTCCACACAGTCTATCTAAAAAAGAATGGTGTCACACTCGGGTCTTATCTCTGCAACTTTGGAATTGCTATAACTTTCTCTGCTCAGTCAGGTCGGAGCTCCAGACTCCAAGGAAACAGTGAATAATTGTATCTGCACTGGCATTTCTGCTATTCAGAAATAACTTTGCAGGCCTAATCTGAAAAGCATTTGCAAATATCTGTAATGAGGACACAATGATTTCAAATAATAGATGAGTTGTTGCATGGCTGAGTGCTTAGAACCCTCATGCGACTCCAATATATTAATGCATGATAACCCCTTCATAGCCATACAAAATGCAAAATGATGCATCGTAAAATGCTGCGCATGATTTATCCTCAACAAAATTCCCATGGAAAACGTAAAAAAAAAAATAACAGTCACTTTTATTTATGTTTGCTCTTGTTTTGCAGCCAGAAGACTTTGGGGTAGATACTCAAAGCTCCATTAAATCTGGCCTACTAACGTGACGGACATTAGTTTCCCATGATTTAACGGGTATCCACAAAGCTAATTCTAAGCAAAATGTGCAGCCCATTAGGCCGTACATTTGCATATTGCTAACATGGCGTTAGCAGCTAACGTTGGGATAAACGCTATCCCGGCGCTAACTGGCTGTAACGCTGACTCACGTTAGCCATAGGATAAGGAAAATTTGAGATATATATTGAAATGCAATACATACCAGGCATCTTCCTTCCCAATAAACAATACATAAATGAAGCCATAGTGCCCATGAGGGCATGCATTGCCACTAAGGTAACCGAGGGGTTCATTCAAACTAATACACCCTAATTAGCTTAGTACCCATTGTATGTCATAGCGGTACAACTCCCCTTCTCCCTCCACCCCCGTAACCCCCAGCGGGGGGCCTAACCTCCTTCCCAGGGGCACCTACCACCATAATCCACCCCCCCTACCTCCACCCCCAACAAAACAACCTCCCCTGCCCCCTACAATAATGGACAATAGCCCTATTAGCCAAATACATTACAAATAAATACAGTACATACACAAAAAACACAATCACATCAGATAAAAACAATCAGTTGAATCCATTGATTGTCACTGTGGCCACCTAGGCCCTCAATGGGGGCCTACAGTAAATTGACAATATAGCTATCAATGTAAACCCTAAATAAATACATTTATTACTTACCCCAGCCGGGATGAAGGCCGTCCTCATCATCCTCAGGGGCCCTCTGAGATAAATCCAATAAAGGGTTTATGCCCAAACATAAAAAAAGTTCAAGTGTTAATTCCCGCGTTAACTTTAATGGACTGCTGAGGATATATAGTGAGGTGTTCTGCACCTCTGTTGCATATCATTAGCACAAACGTCTGCTAAGGTTAACGGCAGACCGTGGTTACTTTAACACAACACTTAACGCATCGTTAATGAGCTTGGAAGATCCCCATTAGTACTTAATGAGACATTAACTGGTTAGTATCTCATTAAGTAGTTAGCGGATGTCTGAGGATCCACCCCATTAATATGTATCCCACATAATGTTGTATGAAAGCTTTTTCAGTTATTTCTTCCAGAAGTGTCACTCAGAGTTCCCACGGTACTTTTTATGATGAGAATGATTCTTCACGAGACCATATCTTGTGCTGCACACACACTCGGCTACTCAGAGGTAAAGAGTAGAAGCAGCAATAAATAGCAGCTTACTCATAAAAACCGCTGTCTACCGGGAAAACCTCAACCATTTGAATAAACAGCTTGCAAAAACATTTGTAATTAGCATTGGTGATGATGATTACAGTAACATGTCTTGGTAAGAACCTAAGGGAATTCCTTATTCTCTGCTTCAGCCTGACTTGCAGTTCACTATTTCTCTTCCCACCGTGAGAATTCTGTGAAGAAAAGCGAGTTCTCACAAGGCCATCAGTCTCTGTTCCCTAACCACTAACTTAACTACTGCGTTTCTGTCCTCTCTCCGGGAGGTACATGCAACAACAACAACAAGACATCGCATGCAATGGTTTGATTACTCAGTGATGCACTCTCCCTAGAGGTTATATACCCCAGATGGCCGTGATCATTTTCACAAACTAGTAGTTTTGAAGTCACCATAACACAAACTGAAGCAGATATATCCTGTGAGGCATAGAAGTGACATTTCTCATCCGTAATGAAACTATTTATAATGGAATTAAACTATTCATAATGGTGGTATAATGGTACTACAGCTCAACCCCATTATAAAACGATCCGTTACATCGCGAATCCGCTTATAACGCGATGCAAGCGTGGCTCCCAATTTTCATATTTATGAATACTTTACAACACGATTATTGGTATCGTAAATACTTTATTGTACAATGCATACAATTGTACATTATTTCTAACGCGATCCGCTTATAACGCGATGTGATTCTTTGGACCCCAAACACAGCGTTATAAGGGGGTTGAGCTGTATTTATAATGGTACTAAATTCATTTGGTTGGAATAACCAATAAAATGGCAAAGAACCATGTTTATTATGTGCTGCCAAAAGCTTTCCTTCCTCAATCCAGATCATTTTTTGATTCAATATTTCAGTTTTTAACAGTTAGTGCTACTGACAGCCTGTATATAAAACGTTGTACGCTATGCAGTATTCACTTAGATATGGAATCGTACAACAGTCTGAATTACATAAGAGAATTCAAGGTGAAACCTGTAACTGTTCAGTTTTACAGTGGTTGTTTCACAGTATCAATGCCCAGTAACAGCGTTTTGCTCTTCACTGTGAAGAGAAGAATGAGAAGAATGTCCCAAAGTTAAGGGCCAGAGCAAGCAAAGATTATTGTATAGGAGGGAAAGGATGGGTGCAGGTCAGTGCAAATTGTATTTTGGCATGAACTAGAAATTATAAAAAAATATACTGATTGTGGTTGCCATACTTGCAAATAAACCCTACTGTATTTCCAAAAAGGCCAGCTGCAGCTTTTTATCACTTGCGTTTGACTTGAGAAGCCTTTCTGAGAGTGACAATTGTTATCAGAATTGTCCTTTTCCTTATTGGACATTTTCAAAAGAGGGATAGATGATGCTACATACAGTAGAGGGTGTTTTCCTTACCCTTGGTATTAGGAAACAGAGCATTTTCCTTTTGTCAGTGTGGATTTGACTATAATTATTTGTATAATATTGGGCTTCTGAAGCTTAAATTCTAACCCATATGTAACCAATACTAATCAAATGAGGAAAATAACTGGTGAAAGCTCTGGCTTGTGCCGGAACTATTCTGTTGGGCAAAATAAAAGCTAATCTAGTAACAGCATGTGTGATGGAATAAATCTGCAGCTCACCCCTCTCTAATTAAAGAGGCAATCCAAGCTGGCGCTTTTTTTGGGGGTGATTTTTTTACCATAGGATTGAAGCAAGGGGTCTATGGAGCTAAACACCACTAATTTCAGCTCCTGAGACCCCCGGCTTCTGGAGATGCTTACCTCTGTAATAGGCGCTGGTAGTCTCTCTGTTTGCAGAGATCACGTAATGGCCGCTCTTCAAAGATCCTGTGCCCTGTGGGCCAATAGGAAGCCGTGATGTCACCCAGTGCTGCTTCCTATTGGCCCGCATGATGCGGGAGCTTGGAAACGCAGAGAGATACCAGCACCCCCTTCAGAGGTATCTCTGGAAGCAGGGGGCCCCCCATGGCTGAAATTAGCAGGGTTCAGCTCCGGAGGCCCCCCTGCGTCTGTCCTGCGGTTACACAAATTAATCAGTGGCTGAATTGCTTCTTTAACATGTAGAAACTGAATAGAAATGCATTTCAATCTGCACGCCAACATGAAAGTTTTAGGCATATGAAAAATCAACTAATTTCTTTCTAACGGCATTCTAATGCCCCACCAACACGTGAATTGTTACAGAAACCACAAGGACATTCTGCTGCATTTTGTAATATTTATGTTTTTAATTTGAGCAACAGCAGTGTGTGATTCGTCAGCTCGGGGGGATGATTCTGTCTTACATACATTTTTCCTGCTGAGGTTTGCAGCTATGGTTAATTAGATGCAGGTAATGACCGCCACATGGATCTCTATGAAAGTTAATTGTTAAAGCAATACGTTTAAGATGGTCAGCAATACATTGCTAGCGCTGCATGGAAATGAAAAGCTTGTCAGAACTTAAAGCATCGGTTCCATCAATTTATGATTTCTTTATAAATGCTATTTTTTGTTTTTTGTTTTTTTAGCTCTGGGGGACCCCTTGGTTTCTGAGAAACTTGCCATTTTAGTTGATGTTTTACGTTCTGGATTTTCAAAGATGGCGCTCGCACTCATACAATAGGAAACCGCGGCGTTATCTGTTGCAGCCTCCTGTGGGCCGGCAGGATTTGGCGGGCGTTTTGATTTCCTGACGTGGACTTGGCACACTGGGAAATAAAACTGTAAGATTTTTTTTTTTTAATTTGGAGGCTCCTCAGGTTTCAAAATAGGGCAGTTCAGCTGGGGTTTAAATTCTGTAAATAAAAATACGAAAAAATTAAATGTGAGTCCTTTAGACAGTATTGTATGAATACTGCAATCGTTGATGGTCCTTAAAGTAGCAATCCAAGCAATATCCTACAGGTGTGTTTTTTTTATTAAATAAATTAGTTCTGTATGATTAAATAGTGCTACATATATATATATATTATTTTTTTTAATCAACTCTCAATGCCATTTTTAATGAGTTTTAATATACTGAGCATCCTTTGATTTCTCTAGCAGGTTTTAGCCACCTCCCCAGCAGTGCAAGATGTTTGTAACACTTTCCTGTTTGGGATAATTTGTTGCTAACATTCCCAGCAGTTTGAGCTGCAAACTGTAACAATAGATAATGTTACCTTAGTAACAGAAGAATACATTGTAGCTGCTGAGTTACACTGACGGAAGGATTATTTGAAACTAAAAGGTGGCCATTTAGTGAACTCTGGGAAGCGGGATCTTTGCTGATCTATCACAGAAGAAAGAATCGATCGGCAGCTTAGGTAATTAGTTTTCAATAAAGGTAATCAAAGGCTGCATATATTAAAACAAATAAAAAATATATATTGCTGCACGGACTGCAGTAGCAGTAATGTTGATGCTGATATTACCTAGTGATCTACAGCAGATAGCTGTGGGCATGTACAATGATAGGGTTGGAGAATTGAGTGCATTAAAAGATATTACGGCCCATACTTGCTAGTGCTATTCCATAAGACAGATGCAGAATATTTGGACGCTAGTGATGAGACTAGCTCCAAATGGGAGAGGCCCACTGGAGAGCTCGCCTAGCTGTCATAACTGATAAAAAGTAACCTTTATTGGTCTAATTAAATAAGCCAAACTACTAAAATAATTACTAGTGAGATGGTGAAGTAATTAATGAGAAGTGTGAGGGGGGAGATGGGAGGGGAGTATAAACGACATAAATCAAGCAGTGAGCCTTTTTGTAGCAGCAGCCGGAAATATGATCAATGTGACTTGCTGCAGTAAATAAAGACCTTCAAATACACTCAATAGAGATATCCCCCTGTGTGGGGGGTGGGGGGAGTGGGTGTGGGACTGCTTTGCCAATAGGTTACTGCCTAGATGCACAGAACCAATGTGGTAATAATACTTCAATAGCAAAGCGGAATGAGATCAGTGCTGTGGGTAAGGTAAGTGCTGTTTAATTCTGACATGTGGTTGCTGCAGTTAATTTGAGCCCTCTCAGCGTTACCCAGTAAATAATTAGTCTATCTGAAAGCTAGCTGTACAGATTTCTATAATTGACCGAAGATAAAGAGATGAACATTGCTGTCATTGGTATAGCCTGAAAGGAGATCAGTCCTACAAAAGTGAGTACGGCAGACAGCACTGTGAACTCAGGTCTTTTCAAAAAAAGCAGTGAGAGTAGCGAAACCTGCATTTTCTGTTCCAATAGCAGATCTAATGCCTTATCACAGTTTCGTAGCGAAGTTCACTGTTCTCTTACAGTTGAAAGTGAGAGATCAAGTGTGTATGGATACCAGCCGTCTGAAGGAGACCAGTGCTGTGGGTAAGGTCAGTGCCGCGCAAATCCGAAACGTACTTGTTGCAGTTGATTAGAACCCCCTAAATAGAAACATCAATGACTAATATATCAATTCTCTCTATGTAGCAAGTAACTGCAATAATAACAGTAGCCTCCCTTATCCCATAATATGCAATAATAACAGTAGCCTCCCTTCTCCCATCTCCTTCAATTACCATAGCCTGTGCGTCGCTGGTAAGACGTTCCAGGCGCGCCCGACGTACGTTTCACTCTTAAAGGTGGAGTTTTGTCAGGGGTTGAAAAACATGGCACCTTCCAGATGAGACCTTATGGCCGATTCAAGTAACGGTCTAAAAAGGTGACTTCCAGGACAGTAAGGTGTCTTATTGCAGTGTACAGCTTAGTATATATATCTCACACAAAGATACCGCAATCAGACCATCTCATCCAAGGTACCAAAGAACCAGTAATACAATAAAGCTATAAATGTAAAGCTTCTGGTGGTGCTATATGGTTAGACATATAATAAACTGCAGGACAAAAAGAATACCAAAACAAGTATACGGGTTACCAAAATGAATATATACAGTATATATATATATTTTTTTTTTAGTGTATTTAATAAATTGTTTTCTATTTTGGCAACCCGATTGCTTGTTTTGGGATTCTTTTTCTCCTGTATGTGTGTGTGTGTGTGTGTGTGTGTGTGTGTGTGTGTGTGTGTGTGTGTGTGTGTGTGTGTGTGTGTGTGTGTGTGTGTGTGTGTGTGTGTGTGTATATATGTTAAATGCTGGGTGCACACAATAATATGAATCAAAGTTGCAGTATACTTAACATAAGTCCGGGTGCTTGCAGCTAGACAGGGAACACCAACCAGTCCCAAAGATATACAGGAAAATGGATCCGCAGCACTCACAAATTTGAAAAAAGGTCATCATACAGTCAGACAGACTCCAGAGCAATGTACGTTTCAGACCAAGAGCCTGAGAAAAGACCTAGGGGTCTGAAACGTACGTTGCTCTGGAGTCTGTCTGACTGTCTGATGACCTTTTTTCAAATTTGTGAGTGCTGCGGATCCATTTTCATATATATATATATATATATATATATATATATATATGTAGATATTATAACTGAAGGAAAGTCTACCAACTAGCCAAGCTCACAATCTTCATTGAGTGTTTTGCCAATCATAGAGCTTACATTAATGACCAAAAAGGGTTTTGATCCCTGTGAAAACATCTAGATCAGCAGTTCGCAAACTGGGGGGGTGCAAGATTATTTAGGGGGGGCGCAGGCGGCGTGCGGCGAAACCTGGTGGCGGGCGGATAATGTGTGTGGGAGGGTGAAGAAGCTCAAGCTCCGTGCTGCTGCTTCTCTGTGCTGTGGCTTGCTGCAGGGCGGGGCCTTGCTGCAGGGCGGGGCCTTTCTGAGGGGCGGGGCTTCTCTCTGCACACAGACATCCCCTCCTCCTCCTGTCTGTTTGCAGTAGCACACGGGGGACCGGAGCATGCTTGTACTTCCCCCCAGGTGAAAGTGTGTGACTGTATGTTGTGTTGTGTGTGTTGTGTCTGTGTTGGTTGGGAATGAGTGTGTGTTTTGATATGAGTGTGTGTTGTGATTGAGTATGTGTTTTGTGTCTGTGTTGGTTGTGATTGTGGGTGTGTGTGTGGGTGTTTTGTCTGTGTTGGTTGTGATCAAGTGTGTGTTGCGTGTGTGTTGTAATATGAGTGTGTTGTGATTGAGTATGTGTGCTCTGTGTGTGTGTGGTGCCTGTGTTGGTTGTGATCGTCGGTGTGTGTGTGTGTTGTATCTGAGTTGGTTGTGATTGAGTATGTGTTGTGTGTGTTGGGATTGAGTGTGTGCGTTGCCTGTGTTGGTTGTGATTGAGTGTGTATTGTGTCTGTGTGTGTTGTTTCTGTGTATTGTGATTGAGTGTTTTTGTGACTTAGTGTGGCGTGTATGTGTTGTGTCTGTGTGTGTGTGTTGTATTGGTTGTGATAGGAGTATGTGTTCTGTGTGTGTTGTGATTGAGTATGTGTGCTGTGTCTGTTTTGTGATTGTGTGTGGGTGTTGTGATTGAATGCAGAGGTGCGCAAACTGGGGGGGGCGCAAGATTATCTAGGGGGGTGCATGTGGCATGTGGTGAAACATGGTGTGCGCGGGCCAACAGACGATGATATATATAAAAACATTTTTTTTGGCATATATTGATGTTGCTGAACAGAAGTTAAGTAAACAAAGCCTTAGGGCCTCATGCAGAGAGCAGCACAAAAAGTGAAAGCGGCATTAATTGGCGGATTCTGCCTTCAGAAAGGCAGAAACCGGCAAGTTTAAAAAAAAGCGCCATTTTTTTTTTTTTCCCCTTCAAATTCGCCGCGCGCCTGGAGAGTTTAAATTCTCTCCAGTTTTTTTCTCTGCCGTATGCAGAGAGCCGCGATCGCCATCTAGTGGCTGTTCGCGGCAAAAAAATGGCGCGATTTTCAACATTTTCCCTCTCCACCAAGCAGCTGGCGCTCTGCGGCCGGTGGAGAGGGGGAAAAAAAAAACGCGATTTTTTCCCCAGTAGTTTCAACAGCGCTCATAGCGCTCATAGCGCTGGTTGAAACTCTCCATATGCAGAAAGGCCGTTTTCTGCCCTTTCTGCATATGGACATAAAAACTCTCCAAAAAAGGTAAAATTTTTCCCCCTCTCCAATTCTGCATAGCGCTGCTCTCTGCATGAGGCCCTTAGTCCTGACTGATCTATATATATATATATATATATATATATATATATATATATATATATAGACCATACGATACCGGATCTCCTTGGACAATTCCCCATTATTTAATATAAATAATACTAATACAATTATTTAGCCTAAATGGAACCTGAGTGAATTGTACCTTTATACATATAAAGCAAAAATAGTTTATTTCTGCTACAGAAAACTGTATAATAAGAATCAATCTCACCAAACACTATAGTTTTTGTGCATCACTTAAGTTAGTCTAGAATATGGGGTGGTGACAGAGGGGAAGACCCAGGACAGCTGTGCCGTGAACAGCGGAGGAAAGGGGTTGGCCGGCTAAGCCACTTTTCAATGCCGGACTCCCTTCTCCATGTGATAGACCGTGGTTTGCTGCAGGCAAGCCTGCTCAGTGGGCTACCCTTTCCCCCCACTCAATAACTCCTCAGAAACCCCAGAACTGCATATTCATACACTAACCCTTGTGTATTCACTGCCTCCTTCTAGATTGTAAGCACCTTGGGGCCAGGACCTCTTTCCTATTGTCTAGAGTTTGTCTTAAAGGGGCATTTCCTTTTTTTGTTTTATTAAATGCAGCAGTTCCTTCGACTTTACGGCAATGCAATTATCTGCCGTTCGCTCCATTCTCCTGTGATCGATCGGCCAGGATCCTGCTTCCCAGGGCATGCAATGGCGGCCTATTTCAAAAGAGGAAGTGGTGTAGCTTCCTAAATAGTTGCTGTAGCAACCAAGGAAGCTCAATACGTTATAAATGGCATAAAGAGGACAACATTGGGGAATGTGAATGACTGGTAGTAGTGTCCCCAACTTTCAAACAAGTAAAATAGGGACACATGGCATTATTAATGATATCAACTTCAAATTATCATCTTGCTTTGGCTGGTACACTGTGGAATTGGCTAGCACTTTCCTACAGTAGCAACTTTAGAACCTCTTTATAGAGAGGGGACACAGTGACCGTCCTTTCGGTCTTCCCCCTCACTCTTCCCTTCTTGCGCACAGAAGAAAAAAGCATAAAAAGGTCATTGCCTTGAATCGGAGATATTGTCCTGTAGCAAACCTTTGGCGTTGGAACATTGACTATGAGTTGGGATAGTCCCGCTAATGTTGAGCCAGGTTGCCACCCTAACTGTAGACAACTTAAAAGGCCAATAAATCAAAACCTCATTCTCTAACTTGTGACACCCTTCTCTTTTTCCCCCCTCCGTTTCCTCATTGTACAAGTACAAAAATGATAGCTTATTCCACATAATGGTGGCTAATATTGAACAAAATGTATTACATATTAAGAAAACTGAAAGATAAATAAGCCAGTAAGCTCATAATTTAATGGGACCCGTACCATTAACTAGATTTGTTTTGTAATTAATTATATTAAAAGAAAATGTGCTGTTTGGCTAAAGAAAAAGTCCAAAGGAAATACATGATAATCATTTCAATCTCTGACACTTCTTATTTTTGTAGATCCTATTTAGCACTCAGGTTTTTAAGAACAAACCAGATCTGTCAACGTGCAAAGCGTAAATATATAACACCTCTGTGATCGAAATTACAAACCTGCCAACCACAGTTGTCATCTAGTGCACTCCAGCGTGCAGACATCACCGCTCCAGCCATGCTTGGACTGAATGAGAAGAGGCGATGTCAAAAGGAACATGTCAAACAAACCCAATTTTCTACATTGTCATGAATAGAGCAAATGAAATGCCTATTGTCCACCTGCAGAGCTTAGTCCAATGCAAACACACTTACTAAAGTCAAGGGGACTAAAAGAGAAATAGCAATACAGCACATGCCAAAATGTGCTGCTGAAATTAGGTATTTTTCAGTGTCCAGCTGCATTCTCTCTCTACCTTTGTGGTATTGCCACCATTTTACAAATTGTAGGAAATACAGTACATTAAAGCAAGAATACTAACATAAAAATTATATATATATAATATATATATATATATATATATATAAATATATATATATATATATACACACATATACACATATACTGTACACATATACACACACACACACACACACACGACAGGCACTCCTATATGCAAAAAGGTGACATTTATTTACTCAACGTTTTGGTCCCTCTGGGGACTGAAATGTTGAATCAATAAATGTCACCTTTTTGCATATTCATTGTGCCTGTCCTGTTTTCCTTTTTCTGTATCTTTTTGGACATTATGCACCCTCCCTTTACCTTAATTTTTTACTCTGTTTTGTGTGTGCCCTGTTTGTGATTTTATTTATATATATATATATATATATATATATATATATATATATATATATATATATATATATATATATATATATATATACCACCACTATTAAGGTTATGGTGGGTAAAAAAAGTGACTAAAACCCTCCACAGTAAAGCATAAAGCAACTGTAAATATTCCTGTATATTCATTTGCATGTCTTAGACAGGTCTGCAAAGCTGTGTTTAAAGCAGCATGCATTGGCTAAGGGTTGCTCATGTAATGTGAGCATGAGATAAAAAGTGGCACTGTGTGCTCATTTGCATGTCATTTCCCAGAATCCCTTGCTGCAGTGGAAGTGCTGTTTGCTGGGTGATAATGGTGAAAGACAGGGTTGCAGACCTGTCTAAGACATGCAAATGAACATACAGTAATATTTATATATATATATATATATATATATATATATATAAATATATATATATATATATATAGGCAATACGATACCGTATGATGACGAATATCAGAGGCAGCACTCCAAAAGGTTGTCAAAAGAATATATTGTATTAACAAGACATCATTCCAACGTTTTGGTCCGCATGTGGGACCTTTATCAAGGTGATCATCACGAGGGCAAGGGGTTCCCCAGAGCTCAACTGTGTCACTGCAATTGAAGGGGAACCTCTAGTTCCGAAGATACTTCATTTTGAACTTATCTTCCAAGAATTTATGTTTAGAGTTGTGCGGTCTTGAATGACTGTGTAACGCAAGGAAACCTGAATGTACCTGTAAATGTGCACCCCTCCCTATTGTCACCCCTCTAATTTTTCTTGTTGTATCCCTCCCACACCCAAATCCCTTTTTTTGTTGTTGATGTAAATTTTGAAAATCTAATAAAGAAAAATGTGTGTGTGTGTGTGGGTTGGGGGGGGTGAGGCTTGAGAATTTGTGTTTGGGAAACAATATGGCCATTGGGGTCAGCTTTACCCTGGCGACCAATAGAAAGCGGTGACATCATCAGGAGAGACATGGCAGTTTCAGATTGTGTGACCCTAGAGCACCTGGTTAACACATCATAAAGTACCCCAACAAATACTTGTAGGTCAGCCCTTCTTTAACTCTTACATTTTCAGAAATTTGGATGAGTTGGGTCCTCATAAGCCAAGAATCCTTTAAGGGTAAAGTTGCCTGTGGGGTTTCAATCCAATTATTGGCCTAGAAGGATTTTTCTAGAAATGTAACTCTATACTGTATGTTACAATCCCAGAATATCCCAATTTCCAGTGATTTGTGAGTTATTATTTTGGGTGCTATTCATTCAACTGTGATAGTGCCGATCGGGAACTATTGCATGGAAACTCTCAATGACCACAAAGGGAATTTCTATATGGGAATGCCCTGATTGACACCATTGCAGTTTAATGAAGACCCACCCTTGAGTGTCTTTAATATGCCTGTAGACAGTAGATAGGAGGTGGTCATTTTACCCAGAGTACCCAGTCTATATGATTTCAACCATTGTGCCCTATGTGATTAGCATTAACTCTTCCATAGTCTTTGCCGTTTATCTTTCTTGAGTGCAGTTCCCTCATACTTGTTGGTAGTGAGAAAAATTCTCCAGTGTGCCAGGATTTTTGTTCCAACATAAAACAACTTATTAATATTCCTCCCACTAGGCTGTGAAATGACAGATCTTTGTGTGTAATTGCCAGCTAGGACCATGCTGCGGTCTGAAGGAGTCTGGCACTGTCTCAACCTTCAGGCATCTTGATTACATATACAATGGTAATAGAGAGCAATATGTATACATGACTAGTTTATTTCAGTAGGATCATTTTAATTCTTATACATGAAAAGTCTGAAGTGCAAGGTAAGCAATTTTGAACAAACAATGTTTGCTTGAGGATTGTAAAGTTTTGTTACATACATTATCTTGTTTGAAAGCTACTGTAGCTGGCTTATGTGACTGAACATATTTGTGTGGGCAAATCTGTATTCAATATATCTCCCACATAGCTTTCCATATTGCACAACTAAAAGTAAAGGATTTAGCACTGTAACATATTTAATACCATGGTTGTTTCAGATTTCTACAGTATAAATATTTTCAGTAATCTAATAGCTGCAAATTTAAATCTGAAAGGTTAGTTTTATCTTTGAAGTGGGAGAAATCTGCCTGAATAAAAGTACAATTCACGTTGGCCCAGACTAATCAACAGTATTAAACTGTAAGGCACCTTAAATGAATACTGCTGAGTCCCCACTGCTCGCGGCTGCATGAGCTACGGCGTGCACGGCGCACACACAGTACGGCCCTCTATGGGGCCGGCCCCAGTAACTACCTGCACGCGCCTGCAGGAAGCGCAACCGCCTTTGCCAAAAGACAAGACATTTGTCTTTTGCTACGGCGGCGGTTCAGCCAAATGAGGGCAAACCAGTCGCGTGACGTCACCCCCGCCAAAAATCTTCTGAACACGCGTCCCATCGTGACCCGAGGACCGCAGATCGCCGCTATAACTGGTGCATGTGCCGCCAAGCACTCCGACGCATGCGTGCTCGCAGTGACTGGAGCCGTAGCCTAAGCCGTAAAGTGCCTTAATGCTTAATACTGCCAAGTCAATATATCTCAATTTCTCAGGCTGTTCGGACAGAAAATAAAATGTGTCTGAGGAATTAGGTTGTCATAATTACTTTGTCATGAAGTTCTTCCCTTTTTATAGTAAGAGTCATCTTTCTAACACCAGCTTTATACAAGCTAAATATAGGATTTACAATAAGATGTTTGAGGAAAAGAAACACAAAGTAATGTGTATGTCAAACAACTTTGACAAGGAGTATCAAACTTTTAACTTTCAACGCTGCAAATGTGGTAATAAATTTGCCCTTTCAAGCCCTTCAGTGCCTCATGAGGTCTGGGCTGTCGGAAAGTGGATCGTCATTCAAGGTCTAGCAGGTATCCGACATTACCACCATTCCCCAATGTGAGGTATTGCAAGACGACCAACCTATCATTCTAGAAAGCTTTATTCTGTTAGATGCCAAGAGCAACACTGAAGGACAAGGAGCGGTGTTGAGAGGAACCAAGTTGATTGAGTAACTAACCCTCCTTTTTATACATGTGTAACGGTGTTTCCCCCATCCAATTGCAGATAGGGGCCATTACAGGGTGTATGGTGCATATACCTGCTGGCAACAGGAGGGCTGAGTCGTCCGCCGATGGTAGTGGGGTCACAGGAACAGGCTTCTGGGGTTCATACCCCACATCTCTTTAGCAGTGCAGCACCTCCATCTGCCGTGGACTCCAGGAACTGAAGGTGAACTTATTATCTCTCCCCCCAGTAAGGTCACGCACCAGGCAGGAGGTATATTGCAAAACAGGAACGGTTTATTACTATACTTAGCAGTAACAGTTATACAGCAGTCTTCTGCTGGATACAATCTGTCAGTATTCACTGGATGATGGTCCCTGGACCACCACTACAGGCCAAGGGCACCCACAGCTGTCCTAGCTCTTACCCACCTCCCTAGCAGAGGTATGGTCCACACTCACTCTCCCCGGAGGGAAGAGCACATGGGAAGGCCCCAATCTCAGGCTCCCAGTTTTGTGACCTGCCTTCCTCAGAGGGGAAGGAACCCTTAACTTTTGGGCGGTGTCTGCCTTTATGTACAGCCAGGATAGGACACCAGGTCTGTCCCAGGATTGGGCAATCTCAGACCTGCTGTCACACCTCCTCTGACACACACGGGCAGCACCAATGAAGGGGGAAAACCCCATGATGACTACTGGTAGGCCTGCTATACTAGGGCTTACTGCCAGTAGAAGGGCAAAATAGTAGTCAGGGATGACCCTGCTATACTTGATAAAAAAAGGGACTGGAGCATTTCATTGTCCAATCTTTTAGATTGCTGCTTTAACATCTTGCTAACCGAAGCTTATTAATATTCTCTTGAGACAACAAGCAGAAGGCAATTAAGGCATTTTCTGTGTTATGTATCATAGCGACCACAATGGGTGTTTTTTTCTTGAACGGTAATCTTTACACAATTTTGCAGGGATTTATCATCTTCTGTTGCAGCATTTTGCAATTTCTTTTGGGCCCGCACCTCAGCTTCAGCTGCTGCCGCCACCGCCGCTGTAATAACAGATTTCTGCTCTTTCTACATATTAAAATTGCAGGTGGAGAAAAGATAACATTCACTGTCCTACAGTAAAAAAGTAATTTATCACGTCTTGCCATTTGCTTCCCTTTTTGAGGTATAGAACAAGCATAAATTAATTATCACCATCAAGCTGCCCATTTTGCAAATGCCAAAAATACATTTATGCATCTCCATGTTCAATTAATTGCCCGCAGTTTCTATAGTAAGGAAAAATAAAGTGCACTCACATTTAACAGCAAGGTATGCTATTCTGTATCATAGCACGTGTCACTGTAAGGCTGCGTCCATAGTAGAAAGTGCTGGCTTCCGTGCTCCTCCGTGACAAGCCGTTGCGCTGGAAATGCACACTTGTTTGTATCGCGAAGCCCCGGTCTCTCTGTAGCGCATGTCCACACGCTAGTGCGCGCACTATGCACATATGCATTGGCGTCCTAGTGTTTTTTTCGGTGCAAGCTACGTAGCTCGCGCCGTATCCTACACTATGGACGCAGCCTAAGGGCTGGGACCCGCTGCGCACGGCGGCGCGGGCGGCCGCGTGAGCGTTCCCCACCAGCAGGGGAATCCTTCTGAGCCGGTCCCAGTCTCCCCTCGCTGCACGGTTCACTACGCGCTGTGACGCGTCAGCCGCCAGGGGATACAGGAAAATTGTGATCCCGAGCGATGACGCGTCACGTGGTGCGCTGATGAGCCTATCAGCGGCGGGGGCGGGAGCGGGAGCTGTCAGAGAGCTTCCTCCACAAGGTAGGGGGTGGTGTGTGTGTGTGTCAGCGTGTGTGTATCAGCGTGTGTGAGGAGGGCATTTGTGGGGGAAGGGGGAGGGAGCGGCAGCTGCTTACCTTCCAGCAGCCCGCAGCAGCTCCCTCCTTTAGCCCGGGAGACCGAGCCCGTGGAGGGAGGGGGGGGGGGGAGTAGCGGGTCCCTCCGCTCAAACCACGCCCCCCCTCCCACTCCCGCCCCCCTCCCGCTCCGGCTCCCGGCTCCCTACAGACCGCATATCGCGGTCTGTGCCTGTCAGCGCGCCGCCTGTCTGCAGTGCGGGCGCGCTGACTGAGGGAGCGGGGCCTTAGACTATACAGATAGCTAAGCCTTAACACCTTCAGTGCCAGAGGGTCCTGCTACCTCTGTAGCCATGGACCCTCTGGCCCTGCTAGATCACAGCACTGCTCTTCTGAGCGATCACGTGGGCTCCGGCAGCCGGACCTGAAGTGAAGAGGAAGAAGAGAGACTGCCCTTTCAGTGTAGTCCACGGTCAGTACTTCAGGATCATGGCCAGCCCCTAAAACTGAGCAAAAGGTCATGGTGTACAGCATACTACATAAGCGCCTCTAGCATTGCACTTTTCTATTTGGATGTGCTCAGTACATCAATAGGGCATTGTAGGGGTTAATCCATGATTTTCTGAACTTCAAAGCATTTATTGAAATATCAGCAGATGGAGCATAAGTTTGAAGCAGAGATAAAACATGCAGATCCTGCCTGGCACATGCTGGGTGAGGGAGGGGGTACAATGTCTGTATTTTTCTAACTGGTAAAAAATATTTTGCTTTCTCTGGGCTGTTGTAACAGCAGATGGATACAAAGGAAAAGATCAAACTCACCTAGAAGTTGATGCTGCAGTACAGGCAGCTGGAGGACAAGCACCTCAACTCTGATCTATATTTTGGGATTACGGGTTTTTGGTATTTATGTTTTGGTAAAATCAGTATTTATTTATTTTCCCAACCTTTTAGTGTTCTGTTCATCTTATTTTAAAAAAATCTATTTTATCAGTGTTAAGAATTAAAAACAATTTTTACTTTAATTGTTTTTTAGCATTGTGCAAGATGATCAGTCGGTGCGTTTTTTCGGTTAGAACCTATAACCGAAACCGCTACTTATTATAATAGTCAGTGTTCGACAAACCTATACATTTCCCCCCCCCCCCCCCGGGGCGAGTGGATTTAACATCGTGGTGAGCTCCTATTGGCCCAAGCAGCACACGTGTGGTACTAGGTGGCGAGTAGATTTTTTTGTTCGGCGAGTAGATTTTTTTGTGATTTGTCGACCACTGATAATAGTACACACTCTGCACAGCTCTACAGTATGACAGTCTACACTATGACTGCTGCTATCAGATAGATACAGAGTGTAGACTAATGCAATAGAAATCAGATACATCGATTTTTAAGCTGATTCCTAAAATGAACACCATCACTAACACTTTGAATATAGAACATATGCTGCCGGGGGTGCACATCCATCCAGGAGAATCATGGAATAAGCGCTGTAGATGAAGATACCAGCATTCACATGGTGTTATACAGTACACGGAAGGGATGATCTACCGATACAAACTGAGGCCCAGTGGAGACATTATATACCAGGGGTGGCCAACTCCAGGTCTCAAGGGCCACCAACAGCTCAGGTTTTTAGGATATCCCTGCTTCAGCACAGGAGCCTCAGTCAGAACCAGGGGGCTGGAATCGGTGCTGGGTTAGAACCGGCGCCGGGTAATTTGTTGGAAAATGAAACCACGGATACCGTGGACAACCTGCATATGGAATAGGCGTCATAAATACTTGCCGAATGTTAAAGTATAACAATTAGTGATGTATCGAGTACCGGGTAATTACCTGGTAACCAGCACGTTTTTCAGGTAAGAGGGAGCAGAACAGCCAATTCTTACCCAGCCCTATGGTGCTGGGTCCGGAACCCGGCTCCGGATAATTTCCATTCTGCCCCCTCTTACCTGCAGCCGGCAGATGAGGGTGAGGAAGACCGCTGGGGAGGGTGAGGAAGACCGCTGGGGAGGGTGAGGATGACCGCTGCGACATCGTGGGTGCAGCGGCAGACATCCTGCTGGTGCCGGCAGCAGAGGACGTCATTGTTGAGCCGGTGGGAACAGCGGAACACATCACAGCTGATGCCAGTGGGAGCTAGGGAACCATGTGACCGGGGAGGAGCTGGCTGTCCAATAGTAACGCTCCTGCTCCGGTCACATGTTCCGTTGCTCGCACCAGCGTAGCGAGGCCATCCTCTGCTGCCCCACCATCACCAGGATGCCTGCCGCTGCTCCCACGATGTCGCCGTGGTTCTCTGCGCCCTCCTCAGCGGTCTTCCTCACCCTCCTCCATCGGCTGCAGGTAAGAGGGAGCAGAACGGAAACGACCCGGCGCCGGTTCTTACCCGGCACCGGTTCCAGCCCTCTGGTGCTGGGTCTAGGTTCCGGACCTGTTACCAGGGGGCTGAGTAAGAACTGGCGCTGGCTAATTTCCGTTCTGCTCCCTCTTACCTGAAAAAGTGCCGGGTGCCAGGTAATTACCGGTACTCGGTACATCACTAATTGTTATACTTTAACATTTGGCAAGTATTTATGACGCCTATACCATATGCACGTGGTCCTCTGTATCCGTGGTTTCATTTTCCAACAAATGGATTATCCGATTTGTCATAATGCATTCTGCGGAACGCATTATCCAAAGTCGGTACGGATTATCGGACGCTCACTGCCGCGGATTATTATGGGATTAGCAATCCGACAGTTTCACTATCCGCCGCGGTTTGGTTGAGCGGATTCCGTCGGATGATCGAGGACCGCCTGTATATATATTTACATTACATTAGTTTACAAGGGAATTTTAGTATGAAAAAAGGCCCTTTGCTGTCTGAGCAGCTACAATGAAATTAGCAGGGGCAGACAAGCCATCTGAGATGCTTTCTCAACATTCTGGCTATGACCCAGGGGGGGACCATGTCTGTAGTTTGTTATTCAGTAATTGTAGTCCCAGAGATCGGATCAGCTTTCAGGGGCCCCTCAGTTCAGGTAAACTTAAAATAAAAATCATTTTTGAAGAATTGCTACTTTAATCAACAGATGGCAAACCCAGGAATTGCTGAGAAGCGGCAGCACTTTATACGCTCAGACCTTATACAGGCAGACATCTGTGGTCTGCTACATTGTAAAACAAGAACAAATGTGGACTTCTTACATTGGCTTATTAACAGTTATCATCAACATTAAATGGGCTTTTATTTGTGAGTAGAATATGACAGATTCCACTTTCCAGGGACATGGTTGAAGATCAGATACAGATGAACTTCTGGGGAACCGAAGGAGACTAGAGGCCACTCTGCCACTGAAGGGGTTAAGGTGAAGGTAATTGAAAGGGAGGGCAGGAATAATAAGGGGTGCTGGGGATGCCCTATGAGAAGTTGTAATGAGCAAAGTAATGGATCTGTGGAAAGTGCCTGGGAAAGATTATTAACACGTGGGCCTGCCCTGGTGAAACCCTGAATGATATATTCCAGCTCTTACGGTGTTAAAGGTCATGCAATCTTAACTGAATGTTGGGAAAGAAAAATGGGCCAGACTCATGTTAGGACTCGTAGGATCCCTAGCAGGTGCTTCTGAAGGAAAGTATAGGTAACTGCTCTAGCCAGGGTATCCTCATAACCAGGGTATACGCAACTCCAGTGCTCAAGGGCCACCAGCAGGTCAGCTTTTCAGGATATCCCTGCTTCAGCACAGGTGAATCAATCAGTGGCTCAGTCAAAGATTGAGCCACTGATTAAGCCATCTGTGCTGCAGCAGGGATAGCCTAAAAACCTGCCCTGTTGGTGGCCCTTGAGGACTGGAGTTGCCAACCTTTGGTCTAAACCTTTGATTAATTTGGAGTTAGTGCAGAATTGTACCAGCAACAATAAAATACGGGCACACATCTATTGGAAGCCCAGCTTAACTCGTTCTTGGAAGAAATACTGTACTTGTTTCGTGTTACCGAACGTCACCACAAAGATCATTTCTTCCTGTTTCCTAAGGCCACTTTTCACTGATGCGAGAGTTGGAAGAAGCAGGCGTCTGTTGATCTTTTGCCAAAATGCTGACAGTGGTCAGATTTCAAGAGGCGGGACACAGGAAATAACTAATTGATTGAAGCACTTGGAGCAAATATGTATGTGTCTCTGAAACCATGATTCCCAGGGACGGGTGCCAAGAGCAAAAATAGTTTCCTTGTATGACAGTTACTCTTATAACAAATGAGCGCATACTGTGCTGTTGTAAGAAGCGGTCCCGGTGACATCATCAACAATTAGAATGATTGGGAATTCCAAACCCTCTTTCCTGACAGACACGTCCCAGGAGCAATGAGTTGGGGATATTTGACCACGATATGGTTGCAGGAGAAATGTCATAAATATTTATCTCTTAATTTCATGTAATTGATGTCTCTGTGAAGCAGTTTGTTTGACTTTTAGTAAAAAAAACCTCTACTTTTTAAAATCTTTTCTTTACAAAGGTTCTCTCCATCCCATCTCCACCCCCCCCATCCCATCTCCACCCCCCCCATCCCATCCTCCCCCCCTCCCATCTGGAAGCATATTGTTACATCACATGTGCAACATGCAGCTGTCACTGAATTCTGCTTTTCTTCTCAAATGATAGCCAATACTACATAGGGATTAGAATATATATCCTCTGGAGATCAATTGTGGTCCGCAAAACCAGGAGTATTGCAACGTTCAGGTCGCTAAAAAGTTAACAATGACCAGCATGTTTAAGGCTTTAATTCGCTAAAATTAACAGAAAATAAATATATATATATATATATATAAACTAATAATCTTCACTCCAACCCTACAGAGATTTGCCAACCATTACTAAGCAGCAACCTAGTAATGAAAAGGCTAAGGCCAGGTCCCCGCTGGCTACTGCAGCGCCCGCTGTGGTGGACGCTGCAGAGACAAGATCCACCCCACAATGGGGCCGGGTCCGTTGCGACGGGGGGCCACCGTGCTGCGCCGGCAGTTTCTCCTGCTCCCAAGAAAATTGAGAGCAGGAGTCGCGACGGAGCGCTAGGTCACACCCCCCCCCCCGGCGGTTCAGCCAATGAGGGCGAGCCTGCCGGGTGACGTCACGGCATGCGCCCCCATCACGCCCCCCCCCCCCCCTGTCTTTCCCCCTGCAGCTCTCTGCAGACCGGGGGACTTGGCTGAATGCGCCGCCTGCCTTGCCGCAGCCTAAGTGATGCTCTACAGGTGTCAGGCTATGATTTACAGCTCTCTGTAGCAACCATGGGTTTCCCTTCTACAGCAAACATTTGTGAAGGATTGGCAACAACATCCGTGTATCCACTCCCTTTTCCATGCTTACATGGGACATTATTATTCACTGCTGCTTATCATGGAATCGCACTCATGTTATTGCCTTGAGCTGCAAAGAGATTATACATGTATTTGTCTTTAAGATAACAACTCCACGTACAGATTTAATAATCTGCGTAGTGTAGCATTGTGGCTCAAAGGCATAGAAATGAAAATAAAGGAATGGCCAATTATGATTCTTTCACTTCGGGTCATTCGTTTCAATAATGACTCTCTTTATAAAGAAAAAAAGAATAAAGGGGATAGGTTGTAGACGAAGTTGTGATGCTGACGAAAAGAAGAGATATGGCCATGTAAAATGTCAGTAATCTAAACATAATGAACTGCTAATGTGAGCCATCATTAAGACAGCTAATTCTGTTATGACAAGTGCTCTTTCACGATTGGGTATTTTGGAGCCAAATTAATAGCTGCTGTATGAATCAGTTTTTGGAACATGTGCATCGTTGTAATAGTTTTGCATGTAAAAATTAATGATTCATACTAAAGTCAAGCTTTATGTTTTCTAAACTGCATCTAGTCATTATTTCAGTAGGGATTAAAGTTATAGATCTTGTGTTCTCTTAATAAAAGGTTTGCCACATATTTGATTAAGTGTTTTTGAATGATTTCTAAGTAGATGTTAATATCTTTATGAATTTTTCTTTTGCATTGGTTTTTGTAAGCATTTTTCCAATAGCACTATTGCTTAATGCAGCCCTCCAGTTTACATTTCTTGCTTTGTTTAAGTATTTTAGTTATTGGACTGAAACAAGGGGTCTCCGGAGCTGAACTGTGTTAATTTCAGCTCCGGGGACTTCCTGTTTCCAGAGAAAATTATCTCCATAGGGGGTGCCGGAATTTCTGCAGGTAGCAGCTTCGGCTGAGCTTGTTGGGGCTAACATAATGGCCGCTTTAAAAATCCTGCACTTCGGAGGCCACTAGGAGGCCCTGACGTCATTGCCTGCGGCTTCCTATTGGCCTGTGTGACGAGGGACCTTTAAACATGAAGGCGATGCCACCAACCCCTAAGGAGGTAATTATCTCAGAAAGCAAGGGGTCACCGGAGCTGTAATTGACATCAACACAATTCAGCTCCGGATGACCCCCTGCTACAATCCTAGAACTAAATAACTAAGCAAAGCAAGAAATGCAAACTGGAGTTCTGCTTTAAAGCACCAATCCTCCCAGAAGACTATATCAGAATTAATATAATGGCAGTGCCCCTTGAAGAACTCTTTTTTTTTTTTAAAGGCTTTTCAGTGTTGAAATTCCGAGTTCTGGGGAAAGCTTCATTTTAACCTCCAAGACTCTTATTATTTCACACTCTCATATGCCTCGAAAAGAGCATCAGATTTGAAAAAAAATTAAAAAAAACAACATTGGAAAAGGGAAGAGCAGAAGGATATATATACTGTGTGTGTGTGTGTGTGTGTGTGTGTGTGTGTGTGTGTGTGTGTGTGTGTGTGTGTATATATATATATACATGTATATATATATACATGTCTATGTTTGTGTGTGTGTGTGTGTGTGTGTGTGTGTGTGTGTGTGTGTGTGTGTGTGTGTGTGTATATAGATATATATACATGTATATATATATACATGTCTATGTGTGTGTGTGTGTGTGTGTGTGTGTGTGTGTGTGTGTGTGTGTGTGTGTGTGTGTGTGTAACCCTCCCTGCCTCCTAGGGAGGTTACATCGGTGTGGTGTGTACATGGCTTCTCCGCATGGGTTACCTTGACTCAGGGTTCTGGCATTCGGGCGGCTGGGTGTTAAGGTAGCGAGGTTGTGAAATAATGGGCGCCAGGAACTTTTATAGTAAAACTGTCATTTATTTGTGTCCCCAACTAAGGGACCCCTCATACATATCTTGACACGTTGTACAGAGTTTTACAAAGACATATGCGCATACTTACCACTCTTAACACTTGGATGAGGGTATTTATCTGGTTCCTTTATTAGATCTAGGTCCACCAACAATAGTTGTGGAACCTCTTTCCTCAATATGTCGGTAATACTAGGTCCATTGAAGATGCTAGTGGGTCCTGTATACTGTAGGTAACCCAATACCTTAAGCCGCTATGGTTACTGCTACTTCCACTTGAGCCTGAGAGGAATGTATATACAGATCCACGGTTAGAGCCAATCCGCTGGTATCCAGGACTCCTCGTTACGGAGGCCCCTCTAGTGCATTCGGTGTAATAATTATCACTTATCTTGGACTACCTTAGTCTTCTCTAGGGATTCTAAATGACAAAGGTTACGGTCTCTGTCTAACACATAACAAAGTAGGGGGGCCTGGTCTATTCTATTACCTGAAGAACATGTGTGTCTATTCTCCCCGAGACTCCTCTTCTCATAGCCTCCTGGAACCTCCCCTTCCAGATCCGTCTCTCCTCCTTAAACACCCCTGAGTGACGTCTTGATCCCCATAGCAACAAAAGGCGGGCCTAGTCTACACTAACACTTTAGGAGGGGGGTTACATATACAATAGTCAATTTAGATCACAATAGTACCAGAACAATACAAAAATAGCAACAAAAAGGGTAGTTTATTAGGTCAAAAAAATACATATATGTCTGAAGTTTCAATTCCCAGGGAACTTTTCAGGGGTCTATTTGAATATATGCCTTTTTATCCATGACTCTTTTGTCATGTCCAAGCTCAGACAGCAGACACCGTGATTATAATATCATTACAATTTTAGTGTAATTCAATGTGTATAGATTAGAAAAGTAGCAGTTGAGGGTCTACGGTACCCACCCGGACCTAGATAGTTAACCTTTGGGGGCCAAAGGAAATAGCTACTACATCATGAGGTCTGACTCTCCAGGGCCCCATGACATTGTAGCTACGTCATAAACTAATTTCCATTTTTGTAGGGGCAGAGTGCAATCTTACAGGAAGAGGAACAGAAGATCATTGAACCCCTTCTGTTCTGTTATCAGTGACAGGGCGATCACATGACCACTTCGAAGAAGTGGTTACTTGATCGTGAGGGCTGGAGGGGCCGTGGAACTCTGGCACTCAAATGGTTAATGCTTTTATACAGATCAACCCTATCAAATTTGTTTCAGGGAGATTTTTGAGGATTATGCAAATTCGGGAAACCATGTAGCCAGGGAGTCAGTACCAAGCTATAGAGTTTCATCCTGATGTGAACTTAAGTTTGGCAAAAAGTATAAAGGCACTAAAAAAGTATTTAATGTAGCAGTCCCGCTACTGGCTTGCTAACAGTGAATTAAAAGTGGGCATGTTAATTTGTGAACATCCCACCAGTGTAATATTTCCTAAACTGACGAGCTGCATGAGATATGATCCAGCTGGTTTGTTCCAGGAGACACCTCCCCTAGTTATAGTAAAGTATTAAAAATATGTATTCTACCCAGGCAGCAATGATTGCTGTCCTCACATTGAATTATGACCCATAATATGTCTGGTCCTGAAGCAAAACACCTACTTACTATTCAATGCTTTCCCTATGAATATGAAGATAAATTGACATTGACATTGATGTGTGAGATCAGCCTTTCCACATTCCATCCAATTTGCTTACCTACAGTAGAGGTTAAAACAAATGTGACATTGAACAGTATGCTCTATTAGAATAGTTTGTACCTGCTCAGAACATTGACTGTAAATTGAAATAAAAATAAGCCATATTTTGGATCATAGAATGCTGCCACATTAAGGTTTTTTCTGCTTTCCAAAAATGCCCTACATTTTCCAAAAAGCGTTTTTTTTAGGATTCCTTACAAGTAAATATTGGCAAACAGATTTTCTGAAAATGGAAATTAATATTGGGTGTAGCTGCAAAACTAGCAGATTTAATGTAGACCTTTTTTTAATTTTTTAAGGAGAGGGAGTTTTTTTTAATTTGTGTATATATATATATATATATATATATATATATATATATATATATCTAAAGGAGAAAAAACAAAAAACAGGCGCACTCATAGTGTAGTAAGGTTAACAATTTTATATATGGGACTGGTAAAATATGAATTTTCCACTCACAAATGGAGGATAATAAATCGCATGTATGAGATATAATACTCAATCGCCAACATGTACAGCAGGAACTCGACTGCAACACCGGATAGAAGACCGTTCACATCACCGTATTGAAGGGAATCCGTGGTAGTGATTCTTTCATGGATCGAAGGTAACCAGGCACCTCCTCGCTGTTCAAGTGTCTCACTCGTTGTGGAGGGCTTCCGAGTCAGCGTCGTCACTCACAATGCGTGTATTGCATGGAAGGCTTCCGGGTCAGCTCAAACACTGATAGTGCAACAAACGCCGTGATGGCAATGAGTCCCGACAGTACAAAGGATGATATCTCCGTTTTCCCAAAGTGAAAATTTCAATAATGAATAAGAAGATACTCCAAATAATAACGCCCTACGCGTTTCGTCTTTACAGACTTCGTCAGGGGTTCAGTGAGACACTTGAACAGCGAGGAGGTGCCTGGTTACCTTCGATCCATGAAGGGATCACTACCATGGATTCCTTTCAATACGGTGATGTGAACGGTCTTCTATCCGGTGTTGCAGTCGAGTTCCTGCTCTACATGTTGGCGATTGAGTATTATATCTCATACATGCGATTTATTATCCTCCGTTTGTGAGTGGAAAATTCATATTTTACCAGTCCCATATATAAAATTGTTAACCTTACTACACTATGAGTGCGCCTGTTTTTTGTTTTTTTCTCCTTTAGATATCTTCAAGGGAGTGGTGTTCCCCCCAAACGGGCTGCAAAGACTCTGAAGGACAGTGTTCTGGGACTGGTTTTTGTATCTTCTATATATTTTTATTTATATATTTTTCATATATTTTCATTATATACATTTTTTTTTTTTTTTTTTTTTTTTTATGTGTATTATTATATGTGTATTTTTTATACATTTTTTTTTTATAAATAATGGTTGTGTATAGTTGCTACTATTTTTAATTTTTTTACTCCTATTAGTATATGGTTCACCAGGTCTTCACAACTTTATTGGTCAGTTTTTTGTTATCCTTTGGCGTTACTCCTAATTTTTCTTTTCCTGGTTCCTATATATATATATATATATATACACACATTAGTTAAGTTATGGTGGGTTAAAAAAGTGACACAAAAAAACTCCGCCATAAAGCATATAGCAAATGGAAATATTACTGTATGCTCATTTGCATGTCTTAGATAGGTCTGCAACCCTGTCTTTCCCCATTATCACTCAGCATACAGCACTTCCACTGCAACAAGGGATTCTGGGAAATGACATGCAAATGAGCACACTGTGTATATATTGTAAAAGCTGTAAAAATGTTACAACAAAGATTCAGTTATCAAATGAGTTTATTTCAGGTGCACACAGCGGAGACAGCTTCAAAACAAAAAGCTCTCTCCCAGATAACACGGTATGCCATATATTTATACCCTAAAACCTAAAGCTCAACCCCTTTATGGGGGGGCTTGCATGTCACTAAATATTACCTCATTTTGTAATACATAACAATACTAAAGCTGATGTCATTTTGTAATACATAATAATACTGAAAAAATGTATGTAAGCTAAAAATCATTATGGGGTTAAATGTGATGTCAGTTCTGCCATATGGCATATTGTATGAGAAATAGTTTCCCTGTAAGAATCTGAGCTTATCTTACAGGCTTCTCATAACTTCTGGCCTGTTTACACTTTCATTTGGAGCTGATTGGATGAGGAAAGATCAATAATGTCAGCTAGGAGCGAAAACATTCCATTCTCTGTTCACATGTTTGTTCACACAGAAATAAAACACAGAAATATAACTCACAAAGACAAGACAAGATGGCGGACTAAAATAGTCAAACAAAATGGCTTCTGCTTCTTAGATCCTAATGCTGTTATGTCAGACCCCCTAAAGTCTCAACTTCGTCAATATATATATATATATATATATATATATATATATATATATATATATATATATATATATACACACACACACACACACACACACACACACACACACACACACACACACACACACACACACACACACACACACACACACACACACACCTTTTTTACGAACAACAAAGGTTCAGTGTATTTATTAATAAAAACTGAGTTAAAAATAAATAAATTGGTACATAATGTAGGGGGTCTCTGGAGCAGGTTGCCGACATACTTTCTGAAGAAGGTGACACCTGTACTTCCTGGAGGTTTAAATCCTCTGCATCAAGCAGGCCAATAGGAAGCCATGATGGATGACATTACGGCTTCCTATTGGCTCGCTTGACGCGGGGGATTTAAACCTCCATTTTTTTCTTCATGCGGAAATGCGACCAGCGGCACCTTCCCTGGTCAGTATCTCGGGACCCAAGAACTGATGTCATCGCATTTCAGCGCTGGAGACCCTCTGCTTCCTATATATGTAATTTTAAAAAAAGGGGTGAGGGACAAAAAACAGAGTAGGGGGAACTGCTCCTTTAAGTTGGTTAGAAATAATGGTGCATGCTCATATCATATAAACCAGAAGTTGACAACTCCAGTCCTCAAGGCTGCCAACAGGTCAGATTTTAAGGATATCCCTGCTTCAGCACTGGTGGCTCAATCCGTGGCTGATTTGAGCACTGGTTGGCCACACCTGATATAAACCATATTAAAACAGCAATACAGGTGTCTTTTTTGTATTTTTTTATTAAATACAGGATTGATGCAGAGGGTCTCCAGCTCTGGGGATCCCCTGCTTCCCTAGACACTTACCCCCGTAGGGCATGTTGGTATCTCTGTGGAGTTCAAAGGTCCTGGTCATGCGGGCTGTGACTGACTGTGTCTTCCCTGTCTAAAAACCAGGAGGGAAAATACACTCTTTAGATACAGTCCAGCAGGGAGCTGGTTAATCTGCAGCCTGGAGCAGTTAATCAGTCTACTTTAAATCCCTAAAGTGACCATATTTTGAAATCACCAAACAACCGCGGCCAACGCTAGCTCTTGCATGTACTGTACGTTCACCGCTTGTGGACGGTGCTCATGCATGCGAGGTCGGCTTTGTTCACGCATCCAAGATCAGCTTCTGCTGCTCACACATGCGCAGCCGGTAAGCGCCAAACCGGTACAAATATTCCGGTTTAAGGGCCTTTCTGGACGCCAGGACAAGACCTCTAAAAACGGTACTGTCCCGGTCAAACCGGTACACCTGGTCACTTTATGCAGTAGTGACAGCAGGAGCTCTCTCTGATCCAAACACACACACTGGACCGCTATAGAGAGCAGGCTGTGGTGGAGTTTTCTCTGGCCCAGGAAGGTACTGGACATGGACCACTGTGGAGAGAAGCCTGCACGAGGACTTTCAGTCCCCTATCCCCAGCCGAAGGCAACTGAACTCCACTCTGTTTTATGTTTGTTGTTGGTAAGGGACTTAGCCCTCCAACCCATAGACAGGGTCCATGCTGTTGCTTAGCCAGTGCTCCCTATAGGAGCTACAGTAGGTCTGTTTTGTTTTGGTTAACCCTTTTGTTGCTGATCACAAGCTGCTTCTGTTGTCAAAGTCTTGGCATATAGAAAGCCTATTTTGTTTTCTCCTGTTCTAAAAATGTCTGCACAGATCTCCTACGCGGGCCAATAGAAAGCCGCACCGGATTACGTCACGGCTTTCTATTACCCTACGTGGCGCGAGACATTTAAACGCCGCCATTTCATTAGGCACTTAGTTTCCTGGCTGCTTAGATACCGGCACCCCCTACAGAGGTATGTATGGCTGCAGTCCCAGTCACTGCTACAGCGCACACCTCGGCGTGCGCTGTGCGTGTAAGCACCGCCCCTCAAATGGGGCTGGGCCCAGTACTCACCTTCCCGCTGAAGGTGCAGCCGCGCTGTACTCGCAGTTTTTTTTAACTCAATGGAATTGAGTTCAGAACTGGCGATGGAGGCGTGGCCACGCCCCCGCCGGCAGTTCACCCAATGAGGGCGAACCAGCCGCGTGAGGTCATGACCACGCCCCCGCAAAACCCGACCACGCCCCCTCCCGTCGCAATCTCCCTCTCTCCCTAAAGACCGCAGATCGCGGGTAGCCCTGTGCACGCGCCGGACCCCCCCCCCCCGCCGGGCACACGTGTCACAGTGATCACTGGGATGGCAGCCTATCTCTGGAAGCAGCGGCTCCTCAGAGCTGGAATGAACACAGCTCAGCTTCAGAGACTCCCTGATACAATCCTGCAATAAAATAAATGTAGCCATGTTCCCCCCCCACCAAACACCCCCCTCCTCTCTGGAAACATGTTGCTGCTACTGATGTCTGTGGTGCAGTCATACCTGTGAGGTTCCAGGAGAGCTGAGTGTCCTCGAGGTTCTGGGGTAACAGGACAGGCTTTTGGAGATCCTTAGTTTCTTTCCATGTGGTGACAGCGCCTCCAGTCACAGCAGGATGCAGTATAACAGCAAACAGTCCCTACCATGACAGTCTTACTCCTATACTTCAGGCTAATAGACTGCAACTCAGCCGGAAGTATATAAACGGGATCTTTATTTATGGTAATCACTGCAGGATGGTATAACAGCGTTGCATATAGTAGAGTAGGGGTTTCAGGCTCTTGGATGGTTCTGGCCAGCAGATAATGTGATGAGGCCTTGTGCTAAGCACAGATCTTGACTCCTCCACCCATGAGGGGCTGGAGGAGAACTCCAACACACACACCTCTTCCCAGGAGGGGCGGAGGAGATCTGACTCCTATAATTTAGAACATCCTCCCTAATGCAAAAGGGGAGGGCACAGGGTCTGCACCATGATAGGCTGCAACACAGACCCAGTGTAACCACCTCTCCTGCCACTCAGGGAGACTGCGTGAGGGGGGAAAACCCCACAGGATAGCCTGTCACTGTCTGTCCCTTGGAGAACTTACGTGACAGGGGGGCAGAAAGATAGCAGGACCAGCCATGGCTAAATAAACAACAAATCAAACCTATATTGCTGCTTTAAGCAAGTATTGGCTCTGAAAGTATGGAGAATAAGCTATTATTCTATACTTTTACTAAGACATGTCAGCGTGGGTATATTTGGGAAAGCAGGTAGATTCCTGGCCGCACTACAAGCTCTACGTCTGACTTCTGAAAAAACAACATTGCAGTCAGAGATAAAACAATGATCCCTAAGATTGTTCACATTTGTGTATATTGATCCCCTCTTAAGGAAATTATGTGGTTTTTGATTTTCTTTACTAATAGACAAGTGATGTGTCCAGAAAATGCTATAACATCAGCAAAGCTGAGTGAGTTACCTTTTCTCCAACTAGACTGGACATTGATTTATTTCATCACTCTCTGCCTGCAAGCTCTGCTCCCGTTTCATCATCTCTATGGAAACCTAAGAAGCCAGAAATTGTGTGCTGCTGCACTCTGTTCTCTGGGGGGAGCAGAGGAAAAGGCTGCATTTGTACATTATCTTTGATAAATAACATAGCAGTGTATAAGCTCCTGAGATGCACTGGATGCTGTAAAACATTGCTAAACTATGGGTAATGTTAACCAACGTTTTACAGTCGGTCTCCGGCGATATCAATATTTAAGGGCTTTGGGGACTCGGGCATCCTTCTATATATTTAATTTTTCTTATGTAATCATTACAATTCGTTTCTTTTCTTTAGGGCGCTTAAATATGATGAAGTGTTGCAAACCGCTTGGATTTGTTTAACATTTGTATAAACACTTTGCTGCTAAATAATGTCAGACCTCTGCCTGCAATTTTCCAAATGACCTATTGACACAAGTCCTACTGCAATGAGTCTCACCTCACCTCATTCTGTTACATTCAGGAACTGATATCCTAATTTATGGATCTCAAAAGCAAAGTGGAAATACTGTAGCTAAGCCAGTATCATTCCTCAAATTAGTTGTGTATGGTTTTGGTTAGGTTTTTTTTTAGGTGGAAATGGGATTTCCTTTAAGCACGGAAATGCTGGGGGCTGACAAAAACCACAACTCTTCACCTAACGAAAAGGTGCTAATGCCCCAAACGTTGTGCCAACATCATGCAATAAACAAAAGCATTGTGCTGAATTGAATTGCATATCTTTTTTTGCTTTGTGTGCAATAAAGAACCAAGCACCACAAACAGATACAGTACTTTCACTCGCTACAAGATTACAAGCAAGTACAGTAAATGCATTGACATCCATTACTTTTCTGTGCTTGGAACCACAACTCAATTATCACAGGTTGTGCTAAACAGCTTGTAGGTGTACATTCATTGTAAATTCAATGTGTGACAGCATGTAACTGGAACGGCTTTAAACAGGCAATGATCCTTATTGATTTGGTGAATATACCCCCTTTGAGTATTCAGATCCACATGCATTTTAGTTCTTGAGTGTACTGAATTGTGACCAGACACAGCATTATAAATACAATGTTCCAAACAACCTGCATTATTTGACAGTAATACAATTGCAGCCACTGATGTTTGTAACCAGTATCCAATAACCATTGCAATTTACAGTATGTGGTGAGAAGGATTATTTTAGATGACTAATGCTTTCACTTCATGTAACATACCTATTTCTAGTGATTACTTTTCAAGCTCAAGAATGTTTGTTGTGCCCTTAACTCCTGAGATTTCCGTCCAACACATTTCTCATTCCTTCTTAAATCAACTTCATTGGTTTACCAAAGCATTGCAGAAAATGTCACACAGCATTGGCACAATACTAATGTAATTTAGTTACAGTTTATATTCCATGATGTACTTAATACACGAGATTACATTTTACAAAGCTTTCAACCCTCGTACAGAAGGATTCTTCTTCCAGTGTACAGGTGGTCCTCGCTATCCGTCGGTCCATTGTCCATCGAACGGATTATCCAACGCATCATAATGCATACTGCCGAACGCATTATCCAACTCCGGAACGGATTATCTGACTCTCACCGCCGCGGATCAACCTTGGATTCGCAATCTGACAGTCCGCTATCCGACAATGGTTTGCGGCATGTAATTGAGGACCGCCTGTACTGTCAATATGTACGCTTGTAGAAGAGACCTCTTTGGTTTTTAAAGCTCTGTACACTATAATTTAATCTATGAAGAACTCTAAAATTGGTCCCGTAGAAAGTATCACAACCTACATTGAATTTACTTATTGTTTATAAATGGAGAATGTTGCCAAAGGAAGTGCGGGCCTAATACCGTCACTATATATGTTCTTTACAAGCATAATCTGTTTTAGTACCACTCACTGTGCACAGTTATACTGTAACCATTCAATTGTTTCTCATATTGTGGAATGATGCAATTACAATAGCTTTTAATAGTTATTATTACATGGATGTTTGCACGTTGATATTTCTTTTTGCACATAACCTCAAATTAAATAAATATAAGGGACTTCTGCGTTCAATGAACTCCTTCTGTAGTTGGGTGACCTGTGACGCACTGAAGAAAGAAAATGTAAAGTACCCTATAAGAAGGAAAATAGATAATAAAAATTATAAGATAGAAATAAGTCAAAAGGACTCATGCTAAAAATAAAATTGTTTATCTAGGCCTTCCCAGCTCCAGAGGGGTTTATTATGACCAAGTGCAGAGCAATTGTTTAATTATTGGATTCAATGTCATTGAGAGTATAAACTCTTGATGCCAGATGAGCTATATTAGATAATAATGTATATAACAGTTCTGAGATATAGGATTATATATGTCACAACACAAATATGGAAATTCATTTGCAGAACACCAAAGTTGATCATTTTTGGTGAGCTGCTCAGGGTATCAATAATTAACAGTACGTTACTGGTTGTCAAATGCATTAAAGGGCTTGGACAATAGTGTGATCTAGTGGTAAGAGCACAGTTATTTCAAATGACTACATTGCAGTATGTTCTGAACTTTTATATCCATGTGCACAAGGCATTAAAGTGCCTGAAGAATTAGGATTCAGAATAATTTAATCATATTTTATTCTGTGCTGCATGTTATATGGGTAGCATAGACAAATACTTATAACTCAAAGTTAGCATACCATATTACTGTCAATATAAGGTACCTGAACTTTTTATCAGAACCCCTTTTATATATAAACCAAATAGTATGCAGTAAACAAAATAGAAAAAGAAAAGTATATTTTTATGTACATTCCTACTGAGCCAATGACCTTGGTACTGATTGGACAATTGTCACGTAATAAAATGTCATGCAATTTCAGCAGCATATGAAGTGACTATGTGACAGTACGTAGAGCAGTCCTAAACCATAAGCCAAAAGAAGCAAAGAAAGTGTTACCAGCAATCAATAGGAAAATGCGTAAAAATGACACTAATTGGTATGCAAAAAAAAATTTTTACTATCAAAAATAACTACAGATCTGGCAAACAATATGCAATGGACAATGATGCTATTCTAGTCTATATAGTCAAACCACAAATGGTATCCAGATAACATACTGCATGTAATAGGCAAAAAAGGAAGGAAGGGAGGTAAAGGAAAACAAGGAGGGGGATAAAACACGGGAATAAGGGGGGCAACGTAACGTTTCGGGGCTCCTAGCCCCTTCTTCTGGCCTGTTCCCAAAGACCAAAATGATCCTGGTATTTCCCTTACCCATATAGAGCAAGAACTCCCTTGAAAAAACAAATGACAAAGGTGAAATAACCCTGCAATGGGTGCAACAATCTATCTACCAGTAATGTTTCAGCCACTAATGTAGCAAATTTATCCAAATGACCAAGCTGAAGAAATCCTGCAATACGTGCAACAATATCTATTGGTAATGTTTCAGCCACAAGGTAGCAAACTTAACACACACCGATTATAAACAATACTAATATAGATACACAAGGGTTAATAATGTCACTAATTTCCAGGTAAAGAAAAGCCCTGACAACACTTAAAGTCAGATGACCACACACTTTGAAACCCAAAACTAAAGTAACGTGTTACTGAGAGCAGGCAGCAACATTTCTGGAAGTGCAGGGCGTCTCTGTGTTTGTGGGATAAGTATTTGTTTGTAGAACAATTTACTGACCAACTACATGAAACATGAAGAACAAGATGATTCTGGCGCAGCAGCCAAAGAGTGGGTCCCAAACAATGAATGTTAAAAATAATTCTTTATTGATCCATCTAAAAAAGTGGAGGCACTAACCCTCCTACGTGTTTCGTGTTCCAAAAAAACACTTTATCAAGGAGTATACATGAAACGATTTGGGCCCAGAAGATGTCTTATGGCATCGCCTTGTAAATATGGGTCTATGTATTTGTCTCGTCTGCTGATTAAGGGGTCAATCCTTCGTAGGACCAAAGTTTACAAATACCAGTGACGTGTTTAAGAGGCCTCACCTGTGTGATTGATATCTTTTTTACCCAAATCTGCCACCTATTTTTTCCTGAAGTTAGACTTGGTTTGATTCCCTTTTGTGTGATGTCACTGTGTTATCTGCGAGAGCTTGTACAGTCAGAGTCTACCCTCCACACCTAATAAAGACAGGGTGGGATAAGGGGAAAGAAAACTCTTGATTGACAATCACTTCCCCCGCTCAGAGGCCCTTAAGCAATTAAAATGGCCAACTACGTGGGATTGCAATTTTAAAAACAATTCAAAGCAGAAGCAAGCTGCAAATGAAAGGTGAATTTCAGTATTATATTGATAATATTTATATGTATGCACTACAATAGATTTGCATTATTGCAAGAAACAGCATTTGAAAAGTTCATTGTTCTTGCTCTTTTAAAGATGAGCTTTTCTATAAACTATTGGCCAGGGCTTTAATGCTGTCATTTAAACAACAGGATCTACTGCATTATACGGTCTTCTAGATTCGCCGTGTCCCCTCTTACCTCCATGGGCCGGGGAGGGGGACGGCGGCGGTCAGTGGGAGCTCTGGGGTGCACCATCTTCAATGTTCGCGCATGCGTGGGATGAGATATGCGCATGCGCAGTGAAGCAGAAGTTGCGGCGGCCATTTTAGGTTTGCACATGGGCAGTGGAGTCTTTGCACATGCGCAGTCCCCAGAGTTGCAGCGGCCATTTTAGGAGAGGCTCCGCAAGGGACTACATGTCCCAGCAGCTTGAGGGACATGCAGTTAGAATGTTGGCACAGGCACAGGAGTTGCTGACAGTTGCTGGAGTTACTGGTGGCAGTTACTGGCAGTTAGAAGAAGGGGAGAACCGTTGAGGTAGTGTTCATGGAGCAATGCTCCCCTGGACTAGGACTAGGTTTGTCCCTTAGGTCCTAGCTTGGTCCTAAGTCCCTTTTAGATTGTGGCTGCTATAGGGAAGACCCCAGACAGGGAAGCTATTTTGCCTTATAGTTTCAGGTGTAGCACCAGTGAAGAGACTCCACGCGGTGAGCTGCTGCCTGCGCTCTGGGATCAGACCACAGGCAACTATAGACAATAAGGGACACCCTCCAGCTGGAGCTCCCTCAAGAGGCGGACGCCTATGCGGACCAGAGAGAGAGGATTCAGCAGACGTCGTGGGATCTGAGAGATCCTTTTTGCTCATTCAGCGGTAGCTGAGTACAGGAGTGCCCAGGGAGGTAAAGTGCACCAACGGTCCACAGGGGTAGCGCTAAGATAAGTAGTCATACCAGTGTGTGTGTATGTTTATTCATTGACTACATTGGTTCCTGAGACGGGTTATCCTGCAACCCTGGGATTCCTCCCAGGTGGAGGCGCTGCATACCGATTTAACGCTATCACCCCCGGCTCCGGATTAGGTCTCCTGTACACTAAACAGGTATTCAGCACGCATAGTTCAGTTAGTCACGGGGAATGGGGGCTACATACAAATACAAGCCTCTCTTCCTAAACTGCCTAGCACTAATTGTAAATACAAATCCCAACTTCATTATTCAGTTATTCTTATGCTTCTACTAACTGTGATCAATTTAATTCATTACTCTTCTGATTACTACCTGGGAAGCTCTTGTGTATAGCCCATTCGTGGAGTAGAAATGGACTTGTAGTGATGCAGAAAACCAGGTTTCATGCATGTGACCATAGCAAAATCAACTTACCTGCAGTTGGAGTTTCATTTCCAGCCAGAATATGCTATGGATTGAAATCACTAAGCCCTGATAAGGAATATCAGTACTCGATTCCACGTTATCTGCCAATGACTTGAATTGCGGTTAATATGAGATTCAGCTCAGATTTTCCTTATCAGAGTTTAGCTATTTATCAAGGCAAAAGTGGTGCAATTCGTGGGCAAAAAAGTTCTCCAGATGTAGTAGAGAAAACCCCCCCATTGATTTCAAATGGCTTAATTTTCTTTTATACGTAAGGTGCATATTTATTACCCAAGAATTGAAGCACTTTTTAAGACCGTTGGGGCAATGTACTTATTTTTTTTAAATTACTAATAAATCATTAATAAATTAGTTGTACGCCAAGCGTAGCCAATTTCTTTGCTCCAAAACAAATGAAAAAAGATTGAGAAATTTCACCCTGCTACACAGGCTCACACAAGCACAATTCACATTGAGTTTGACATGCGTCAATTTTGACCTACAAAAAGCAATTTGCGACGCTTACTGCAGAGGCCCCAGTATAATTTTTTTCTTTTGCTCTGATGCTAAATTAAGACCCTTAATTGACAAGCATTCCCGCCATTCAGAGGGTCCCAGTAAAACACTAATTATTCTTATTTTCCAAAAGAACCACGTAAGTATGACAAAATTGTTTTGCGAAGACAATTACATTTCAACTTATTATTGGGATTGTCCCTTATAAACATGACTTTTAGATAGAAAACAGTTGTATTTTTTGTTTTCATTTGGTAGCTTTTACAAGCTCAATTTATCTCAGATCTGTTGCCATACTGTCTTAAACCTAGCATTTCTGAGGACATTGTTCATTGTTCGTGACAATTATCCTAGTTTATTTAAAGTGCAATTTGGACGGTGTCTGTATCTTGCACATTGCTCTTTAGCTTTACAAGATGTAGCATCAAACAGGGAAAAAGATTTTACTTATATCATTACTGCAGAGAAATAAAAGCATGATGCCACAGCCATTAATCACCCCTGCATGAACGTATTAAAATTAAGATAAAATGCTGCCAAGTACTGCAGATCAACAAATATTAGCAGTTGGTATTCTGGCATTATGAGGAGGTTACCTTCTAAAAACATGAAACAGTAAGTACTAGTAAATATCAAAGAGAATTACCAAGAGATCTGACAGTACAATGCTCCTCTGATGGAGGTACTGTATGCACGAAGCTCTGATAACAGACTGCTTCAATGCTAAATGCCATTCAAGTCAATGCTAGTTAACGCCTATCAGGTGCCAATACCCACTTTTGGAGCTTTGTGTATCCCCTGCTATGAGTGGTACACCACAGCAAATTAATGGCTTCTCAAGTTCTACCTCACAAGACTAGAGGGGAAATATGATCCAATTGAAGCACTATTAAAGAAACGCTGGATTAAATCCCTATGGCATCATTTGTAAAGCAGGGTCATTTACAAGGTTTTGATAAGCCATACTTACCTCAGGAAATTGTACAGTATGTTGCTATTGCCAATTACGTTTCTAGGGAGGGATGCTATCCTAGAACCAGGGTCACGAATGATGTATGAATAATTCCAGTTAGCTTAACTCATGCCTTCCCTCTTCCAAAGCACAACAAGTCCTTTTGTCTTTCTTAGTTTTATTGAGGGAAAATCACAGGAAGAAAGGTACTTGCAGATGTAGTGTGGGTAGAGAGTGCTCCTCTCTCTGAAGTGCAGTGTATCAAGATAAGGCAGTGTAAAAACAGAAAGGCCTTGCTGGGGCAAATAGCAGGCAGGTACTCACTCAGAGTCCAGGGTGAAAAGGAAGTGAGGGGCAAGGGTCACACTAGAATTGAAGTGGGACTATACTAACTGTCAGCAAGGACAGGGGGGTAGGTATAGCCCACTCTCAGCTAGGAGAATAGGAGATTGCAGGCATCCAACACTGACTAGAGCTGTGTAAACAACATGTAACAATAACGTTGCCTTTTCACATGCAGCTAGCTGCTGGGACAGGGAAAATGGCAGGCAGCTAAACTAGGGAGACATGAATCCTATGAGCTGCAAAGGGAGACAGAGAAATGTAAAATCCTGTTCCACGACACTCCCTGTCTGGTATCTGGAGATACCACTATATAATAAAATATGTGGAACATATGTGCAATGCATAATGACAATACATAACATTGTATTCACAAAACAATGCGAAAGTCCATTTCCACACAACGATGTGATACCGGCCGGTATAACTGGCTTCAAAGTTCCTTGGCCAAGGTTCTTCGGCAAAGGATGCCAAGTGGATGCACCGGTCCAGGTTAGCTGGGTGCACCACAATGTCTTTTGCAAAAGTCTCTGGTCCTGTTTCTGTTCAAACTTATGGAAGAACAGTCCTTTTGTCTCTGTAGTTTCACCTACAGAGTGAATCTCCTTGTAGGTATGCCAGTCGTGGTAGCCTGTCACTCTATCACTTGGCGTTTGGCAGAAGGAGATGGCTTTTGGCTCCTTGCGGAAGCGGATCAACACTCCTGGAAGACTGGTTGTCAAGTCTGGTCCAGTGAAGAGGGCATCGTTCAGGGAGACTCCCTGGTGTGCTGAGCGCTGGAGCTGAACACTACCCGGATTTGATCGGGTTCCTGAGGGTGGTAGACCCCAGATGATTGGAGGTACCAGCATTCTTCACCTTCCTTCAGTGGAGGTGCTGGCTTTGCGTGGCTGCTAAGGAATATCTTCTTGATGAAGGCCACAAAGTTATGTTTGGTCTCCGGTTTCCTTTGTAGGTCGCAGCGGAGCGAAGTGAGCCTAGAGATGGCATGTTCTTTGTTGTTTGGGAGGCGTCTTCTTGGTGAATGGAATGGTAGCGGGGTCACCCAACTGCCCGATCTGTCCTTGAAGAGCTCCTTATCCAATAACTTCTGGAGTTCTCCATCTTCCATCGATGGTACTTGTTTGTTACCGTCCCTTGTTGTCTGGAACGCTGTACACCCTAGGTCATCGGAACGTTTCTCTTGCACGAGAACGTCTCCACGTATTTTGACGATACTCCTTTGTGTCTCTTTGTTAACTGCCGTCAGGAGGTTGTTTTCTCCCTGGACATGACAAAGAACAGTTTCTTTTGTCCTTGTAAATCCCTTTGTGAAATGTGTCTGCGGATGTCTCTTTTTTGACGTGTGAGAGGACAGTCTTTTTGCCACTGTGGGTTCACCTGCAGGGCGCAATGTTTTGTGGATATGCCAGCCGTGGCAGCTGGCTGCTTTGCCACTTGGTATTCTGCAGAGAGGAACAACTGTACGTCTTAGCCGTGCCATTGCTCGCGGGAGGACCGTCCGATTGTATATTGTCTTTTGGATGATCCCTTTATCGGTCACCTTTGGGATGTTACTTTCTTCCTTCAGTGGAGTCGACTCATCATCCTTAGCTGTCTGGACTGCTGAGCATCCTAGGCCATTGTCACATCCCCCTGATGTGAAGATGTTTTTGTTGATCTCAGGGGTATGACCTTGTCTCTTCTCCTCACTTGGCCCTCCTGTTACTTGGAGATGGCCAAGACATGGTTCGGAGAGGGATGTATGTCCGCATTTTGTTATCACTATTCTGCGGGCGTCAACATAGTCTGGTTCGTGCCCTTTGTCGGTGCACATGTTGCCCACTATCAACCATCCTAGGTCAAGTCTTTGGGCGTATGGTGTGTTGTGGGGTCCGTTACGCTGTTTACGGATTTGTGCACCCTCAAGATGTCCCTACCGAGCAGCATCAAGATCTTGGCGCCTTGTTCTACCGGCGGGATGTAGTTGGTTATTCCTCTGAGGTGCGGGTGATGGCGTGCCACGTCTGGTGTGGGAATCTCGTCCCTGTTTGCAGCCATGTGGTTGCACTCGATGAGTGTGGGGAGAGCTATCTGCACTCTGTTATCTACTGAACATATGACGTAACCGCTTGCTCTTCTCCCTGTTGTCTCAGTTGACCCTGCACAGGTTATGAGGGTGTAGGGTGAGGCATTCTCTTGTGAGTTGAATACGTTGAAGAATTCTGTCTTCACCAATGATCTGTTACTTTGATCGTCGAGGATTGCATACATCCGAATAGCCTTCTCAGGTTGTCCCTGGGGTGCACTGTGACAAGGCATATTTTGGAGCAGGACATTTTGTCACTTCCTTTTCCGCAAACCTCGGTGCACTGAGACGTGACAGATGTTGGCTCTCCTTCTCCTTCCTCCCCGCCATGCTCCGCTACGGAGGATGGGTTGTTGAGTTGGTGGAGTGTCAGCGCCTCTGGATGTAGAGATGTTACATGCATGTCACTTTTGCACACTGCACATTTGATGGCCTCTTTACAGTCCTTGGCTAGGTGAGTCGTGGAATCGCAGCACCTGAAGCAGACTCCGAATTCTCTGAGTAATTTCTTGCGTTCCTCTAGGGACTTCATCCTGAACCCAAAGCATCTGTTAAGTGGGTGTGGCTTCTTATGTATGGGACATCTTCCTTTTTGGGTCCCTTGGTTTCTCATCTCCGGCGACCGACTGATCGAGAGTAGTTTGGGTCGTGGGAGACACGTCCGTCCTGTGGACCGAGATGGGTGTGTGAGTGTTACCGTATCTCGCCACTGGTCTCTCATTCCTCAGGCTGCTTGCACTGTGTGTGGTTTGCGCACCCAAGATGAAACTGGGATCGTTCCTTGTCCTTGCCGCTTCGCGGATGAAGCTCAAGAAGAATGAGAAGGGAGGGAAGGCGACTTGCTTCTCCCTTTTGTATTTGGAGCCTTGTGAAATCCATCTTTCTTGGAGGTTGTAGGGTAGCTTCTCCAAGACGGGTCTCACTCCGCGAGCCTGTGTCTAGGACGTTGAGACCTGTTAAGGAATGGTCTTTTCTTGCAAACTCTAGCTCTTGCAGCAGGTCCCCGAGCTCTCGTAACTTTGAGTAGTCTTAGCTGTGATCCTGGGAAAGCTGTCGACTCTCTTGAAGAGCAAATCTTCAACTGCTTCGGGGCTACCATAGCACTCTTCTAGACTTTCCCACACTAGGTCGAGACCTACTTGGGGGTGGTTCGCGTTTGCCGTCCCAAGTCTCTTCGCGTGCTCCCTGGATTAGTTTCCAGCCATTTGGATAGCAGGTTGAGCTCTTCCCTTGCTGAGAAGCCCAGGCTCTTGTTTGCGTCCTTAAAAGTGAACTTCCACATCCGGTAGTTCTCAGGACGGTCGTCAAAGTTGGTGAGTCCTGTTTGCACCATGTCACGCCGGATCATGTACTTGGCCATGTCTGTCAGGCCTGTGGCATCGGCGTGTTGGTCGCGTTCTGAGGTAGTTGCTTGGAGGGTCCTTGAGGTCGCCTCTTCCTTGGCATGGATGCGTGATGACTGTTGGTCAGTGCGAGAGGCTGTGTTTTCCCGTGTGGGTGTACCTGGATTGCGAGCCTGTTGTAGTGTATTTGTGTGCGCGCTGGCGTGTGGGTCACTGTTGCGGCTGTGGCTATCCCAGGTAGCGCGTCCCTTAAAGGAACAGTGTCTCCTCCACGTGAACCTAGCAAGTCTTCTGTGTTTGTGAAGTCACTCCCTTCGTGTTGAGATGGTGCGCTGGTGTTTACGCTGAAGAGGCTCCTTACGTAGTCTTCAGTGCGTTGGGCTGGATCCTCTGAGGTTATCCATCTGTACGGTTGCTCCACGCCATCTTGTTGCGCGGCTGCTTCTAAGACTTCGGCTTGGGCTATGACGGCAGCAGCTTCCCTTTCTTGATTTAGGGCCTCTAGGTTAACGTCCACCTCTGTCTTTTTCCGTGCAGCGGTGGTGGCAGCGGCTGTCTGCTCCTCCTCTTCTATGCGGGCCCTTTCTAGTTTCATGGCTGCCTCTTTCTGAGCGTATGCGGCTCTGACACATGCGGCCTCTGCGGTGGCTCGCGCCTTGGTGGCGTTTGCGCTTGTGCTAGACACGTGAGATTGCACTGATCTTGCTGACCTTGACGAGTGTCTGGATGTGCTAGAGCGCGGCGATGCTGTCTCCAGGAGGAGCTCTTTTCTCTCGCTTTGGGTGTCCGTGATGGCGGTTCGCACGCGGCTCTCACGTGTCAAGTCAATATTATGCTGTAAGCCCCTTTCTTGCAGACTTTCGCCGGTGTTAGCCCTGGCCAAGTAAGTGACGTATGCATCTGACAGCTCTTGGTAGCATGAGTGATCTATCTTTAATTGAGTTAATGCCTGCTCGAGCGAGCTGTTGTACGGAATTGCCAGCGCCGGCGACATTGCGTATTCCAAGTGTGGTTGTTTCCCAGGCCTTCTCTAATTTAGCGCGGTGCGCTTCAATTTCAGTCTCATATTTTTCGCGGTCCTTTTGTGTCTGTGTAACTATCTGTTTAGGCCTTGCGTCTGCCTGCGCCTGTTGCGCTGCGGTTTCTGTGTCTGAGTGGTCACTCTCCTGCGTGATGTCTGGTGAGGATCTGAGTTCTGCCATGCTGCAGGTGTGTGTAGGCCTTTAGCCAGTGCGTGTGGCGTGCGGTCTGTTTACCTGCGTCAGCGATGGATGACTGTCTCGGATAGTGCTGGTAAGTGTCCTGCAGCGGTAAGCGTAGGGGTAGCTGTACTCACAGGTGTCCGGTGGCTCTGACCCGTGTCCTGGCGGGTGTCCGGTGGCATGGCCCTTGGTGGTGCTGGCCGTGTGGACGTGCGCAGGGTTAGGTGAGATGGTAGCTCCTCACTGAGAAACTGTGCAGAGGGTGGACTCAAAAACAGAGAAGGCAATCAAAGTTCGGTGTGCTATGAATTGTCTGTCTGCAATGCTGCTGCCTTGTGTGCAAAATTGTTTTGCTTTTCTGGGTTTGCTGTTTACAACTGCTGCTTGTTTTCCAAAAAGCTGCTGCTTTGTAAAGCTGTGCAATGTAACACTTTCCTTAGCATGAAGCTGTCGCTTGTTTCTGCTGTAGAGCCTGCTCTGAACAAAGTCCAAAGCATCACTTATTAAAGTTTTATTTGAATATATATACAAATACAGTGCTTAGGTTACAGAAAAAGATTATTACAAGAATATACAGTTATAATAAATGCAGAACAGTATCTTAAAATAAAATGATAAAACAGAAACAGAAATCCCTATACAGTTCATAATCATTTGCATACTGTAGGTCCTGTCCCAGAGAGATGTCAGGAACATCCCTGACATATATACCTAAGACTCTCACTCTATTCACAGTTCCCTTGCTTGCCCACCGGGTGTGCTGCTGCTCCTGTCTTCTCTGGGATTTCACTCTGCTGTTTCCTCTTGGTTACGTTAGAGTTTCTTGTCTTCTTTCTTTCCCTGCCTTTATAGTTTCCTGTCTTCTGTTTTACCTTTGCCTTTGTTTTGTGGCTCTGACACTGTTCTGCCATGACCTGTTTCCTGACCTGTTCTGTGTACCACGTTGCGTCTTAGTTATAATGAAAGGTCCTTGCTTCTATTCGGCTTGGTGAAAGAAAGTGACCGAGGTCACTGAAGTCCCCTATTAATTGCACGCACGGCAAGAACTAGTTACACAACTAAAAGATACAAATATCCTCAGTATGGACTCAAAGTCCCTGATGTAACAAAATTGTAGCTAGAGGATACAATATCCACAGATAGACATAATGTCTCAAAGAAAGATAAATACACATAATCCATAAAGGACCATATGTCCACAGAAGATGCGGGCGTGTGAGAGCGGGAGTACTCGTGGAGTGCATCTGTTGGGAGTTACTCTCGGTCGGGGTATACACAGCCAAATTAGGAGCACGGTTGTATCACTTTCGTTTGGTCATTACGTATGCCTGTATAGCCGTGGGTGTGTAAGGAGCTTTTTGATTGAAGATTACTATTACATGTATCTTCCTAAGCATACCATTCTGTATACACATTGATACATTGGGTATCTTATGGATTGTTGACCTTATACCCATTCACTTAGGCTTCCTATGGTTTATATGTTTTTCCCTGACCTACCCACTGAGCTTGCACTGCTTTGGTAGCAACACTAGGGATACCATGTGATATATGCACAATATTCATTAAAATTGATCTGATATTCCTTATTTCATTGGTTGCTACCCCCCTCTCACCCGCTCCCCCACAGGGTTATTTTAACATCACAATTTGTTTTATTTTTATGTCACTTGTGTTTCGCCGTTATAAATGGTTTATTAAAGTTTTTTTATTTTTTTGATTTTAATAGTGGATGCCACTGTTATACTTTAGGCCAGTAGACATCTTCTGTGGACATATGGTCCTTTATGGATTATGTGTATTTATCTTTCTTTGAGACATTCTGTCTATCTGTGGATATTGTATCCTCTAGCTACAATTTTGTTACATCAGGGACTTTGAGTCCATACTGAGGATATTTGTAATCTTTTAGTTGTCTAACTAGTTCTTGCCGTGAGTGCAATTAATAGGGGACTTCAGTGACCTCGGTCACTTTCTTTCACTATATTGCTTTTTCCCCGTGCACCAGGCTTTCTATATATTATTTTTGATATTATGGTTTGAGCGACGTCCCATTCTCTTGTTTTCTGTATTCGGCTTGTCCAGTTCTGTTCCTTGTCCCAGTCCTGTTCCTGCGTCCCAGCCCTATTTCCTTGTCCGACTCCTGTCCCTGTGTTCCCGTACGGTTCCTGTCTCCTCACTGCCGACCTCCGCCCATGACCCGACAACACTACTTTGCCACCTTCTGCCTACTCTTCCGGCAACTGAGGTCCATCTCGCACATGTCACCCCATGAGTCTTTGACAAGAGGTCACTGGTATAGAAAGATGAAAATTCATCTATCTGATCCAAGACACACCTCTGTTGAATTCTGATTTTCATATTACCTTGGTGAGACTTACGTACTATTTTTTCCCTATTGAAACAACATAAGACCACCCCTGTTGTAAATCAGCTCTGGCTGACAGTTTTATGACTGAGTCATATATATAGATTCAGGCGTAGGATTGTTTTGCTGTATACTGGACACTCTCCTGCAACTATCACGTGCTTTTGACCTTGTACATGCTGCTTACGGCTGTTTTGCTGATTATTTAATTATCTTCTGCGGATTTGCAACGCACTGAGGTGACGTCATTACACTGCGCAACAGGGTGGAGGTCTGTGGCTGACTGACGGGTCCAAGCTGAAGTGGGTCTAGCGGTGTAGGAGAGGTTTGCTCCATTGCTGTCTTCATTGTAACCCTGTGGGTACTATGTAATGGACTTTGCTACACTAACGTGATTGGATACTCTTGCTGCAACTGGGGTTAAGTTTCCTGCCCGGACCAGAAGGAGTGTTTGCTGAGGGATCCTCACGAATCAAGTCATCAATCTCCAGAGTGGTAACATGTACCCTAAACATGTCCTGCTTTTATGATTAATTTATCTTGTACGGTGCAATAATTTCCATTCTAATATTGTCACAATATAATTACTTTACTACACTATGAGAGTCGTGTGCTGTGTTTTCTCTTTTTTGCGAGTTTTCTGAATGTAACAATACTAATTTTGACCTACTTGCTCATAAGTTTGCCACCTCCTAAGCCTCAAGTGTTTGGCCTTATTGTCTCCTTGCAACGATTGCAAATATCTATACGTTATTCTTCAGAATAGATGTCATCCCATTATATCCTATATTTAATATAGCCCTCAGACTAAGTGGTGACCTGTTTGTCACCTCTCTCTGGGATGCACAGGCGATATTTCAAGAATGTAAGGTTTCTGGCTACTGTCAATAGCCTTCTAAACTGTACTTATTTCACCTTTAGTGAGCCATCCGTGATAGCCCCCTAGTAAGCCCTCTTTGAAGATCAACACCGACATAGGAAGGGTCTTTACCTGTCATAAAAACAATTATTGTATTTTAACACAAATTCTAACGAACATTAACCACTGAAGTACCAGATTGATTAAAATACGTAATATCCCCTGCCATTTTTTATTACAGTTTCCCAAAGAAAGTAACATGGTTCTGCTTGTGCCACCTATCATATTGTAAAAGTATTTAGCCTGATGATCAAGTTGAATTAGAATGCTATTGAAATAGTAAAGTATTGTTAAGCCTAACTGTGCAGTAAAATGGCACTTGGGCAAAAGGCAAACATTTCAGCACCTTACTAGAGATGCACCATCTTTATCTTGTTTTACCTTCCAAAAACATGGTTTGTTCTTGATCGACTGTTTTGAGGGTAAGAAGTTGCCTCTGCCCCCTTCCCATAAAATATAATAATGAGTATCACTTAAAAGCAGAGTAGTGACTTGTGCTTATCTGGATTGAATTCACATACAGTACATCTTTTGCCTCCCAGCCAGTATATTCCACATGTTCCAGCACATAAATACTGTAGATCATCAATTCTTATAGCAGGGTCATGCCTTTTTGCTTCAATAAGGGAGGATGGGAGATGTCAACATAAGAGATGCCATTGTGTTATCAGACATCACAGCTGGCTTGATGCTCCCATAAGCCTTGAGACGTACACTTACTTGTTTTATTATGTGTAAGTTAGCCAGTTAACTGAAATTTGTGTATTTTAGAAATTCAAGCATTGTGAGGTCGGGAGATAATATCTTTTTTAGAAGCTGATTGCAGAACATTTACAATAATGTAGCAAAGTGTAATATCAATACATTAACACACCTTAAGTTTCACAAATGCATGTTTGTGTATAGCTTTCATAGTTTTCAGTTTTTTTCTCATTTAAATTGCCATTTGTTCAGATACAGAAATAGGACATTATTTTTCTTTGAGACAGTGTTTTTTACAAGTTGACAATAGACTATCGTATTTTTCTTGCTCATATGGGCTAGACACATCATTCTGTCAAATTGCATTTAAAATTCAGTAAACAAGTATGAAAACAAAAAAACAAAAATAAATAATTATTTTCTAAAGCAATCTACAAGCATTTACAAAAGACTACATCAACTTTACAAATAAAAACCCTACAAATATTCTATTTTCACCACAATATTCATGACCTTATGTAATGTATACATATGACTAAAATGGTGCAAGCATCATTCATGTAATATGTTGTTGTCATACTGTAGAAAGCTGTCACAATTACTACTGAGCCTTCGATGCTGCATTCAGAAAAAAGGCAGAGGGTTTGGACTTTATCAACAGCGTGCACCGTTTTGGAAACATCTATCAGTAACAACAGAGGTCTCTATTGCTGTCAAATTATTAGTTATGTGTCTATCTAGAACTTCATTATGGGCCTTTCTTTTCAGACACATACTTTTGATTCTCAAAAGAGGTAAACGTTACTGATTTTGGAGACTTGAGTTCAGTTGCCTCCAGGATAAGCTCTGTCCTGTTTTTCTAACGTCTATGCGGAGAAGGTCATTGCACCTGATTTTTATTTGTCTATAAATACTTGGATATATTCTCAGCAATGCTGGTGCCATTATTAGAAAACCTAACCACATATTCTAAGACTGCTTTGCCTACTGTACATTTGGGGCATCTTCAGTGATCTGACACTTTATTCATGAGACTATTTTTTAGAGAACATACCTTGGCTGCAGGTTGATTTATTGCCTCCTGATTTCTCATGCATGGTTTACATGTAACCATTATTGTGACTGTGTAACCTTATGTTGCCTTGGTCCAGCTTTATTCCAGCCTATGCATATCTTTGCGTGCACCTATACAAGGCCTGCACAACATACGGCCCGCGGGCCGCATGCGGCCCACCTGGCCTCTCTGTGCGGCCCGCGATGACTCCGGCCGGGCGCCAGTTAATTAAATAAAAAAAAAGTTTACAAAAATGGTGGCGATTCATCCCCCCCACCCCCCTCCTCCCTCCCTCTCCGCCCAGGGTTTTGCGGTGCGCGAGGGCAGCAGCAGCAGCATGAAGAGGATGCGGCAGCCGTGAGTATTTTTTTTTCAATAGCAGGATGCCAGGGGGCGGGTTGGAGGTCAGAGCATGCCGGGGGCGGGGCTTAGTACCGGGGAGAGGATGTGCTGATACTGATCTAAGAGGTGTGTGTGTGTGTGGGTGAAAAATGGGCTGGTGGGTGTGAAAAACGGGCTGGTGGGTGTGAAAAATGGGCTGGTGGGGGGTGGGTGTGAAAAACGGCTGGTGGGGGGTGGGTGTGAAAAACGGGCTGGTGGGGGGGTGGAGGGTTGGTTGTGAAAAACGGGCTGGTGGGAGGGTGGGTGTGAAAAACGGGCTGGTGGGGGTGTGTGCTGCTGACGTGAGGGGGGGGGGTGTTCTGCTGACATGTGAGGGGGGGTGGGCTGCTGACATGTGAGGGGGGGGGCTGCTGACATGTGAGGGGGGGGGGCTGCTGACATGTGAGGGGGGGCTGCTGACATGTGAGGGGGGGGCTGCTGACATGTGAGGGGGGGTGGGCTGCTGAGATGTGAGGGCGGGGCTGCTGACATGTGAGGTGCAGGGGGGGAGTTATCTGAGGTGCAGGGGGGGGAGAGAGTGATGTGAGTTGCAGGGGGAGGGTGTGATGTGAGTTGCAGGGGGTGGAGAGAGTCATATTGAGGGGAGGGGGAGAGTGTGTCATATTGAGAGGAGGGGGAGAGAGGGTCATATTGAGGGGAAAGAGTGTCATATTGAGAGGAGGGGGAGAGAGTGTCATATTGAGGGGAGGGGGAGAGAGTGTCATTTAGGGGAGGGGGAGAGTGTCATATTGAGGGGAGGGAGAGAGAGTGTCATATTGAAGGAAGGGTGAGAGAGTGTCATATTAAGGGGAGGGGGAGAGAGTGTCATATTGAGGGGAGGGGGAGAGTGTGTCATATTGAGGGGAGGGGGAGAGTGTGTCATATTGAGGGGATTGGGAGAGAGTGTCATATTGAGGGGAGGGGGATGAAGATGATGATGATGATGACAAGTGCTGGAGGAGAGATGATGATGATGATGATGATGATGATGATGATGATGATGATGATGATGATGATGATTTAACACGTGCGGCCCAAATTTTTTTTCCTTGGAGCAGTTCGGCCCTTCTCACTTTATGAGTTGGGCAGGCCTGACCTATACCATTCCAGTATTACTTTATCTCGGTAACAAACCATAGCTTTTCTTATATGCCTGCATCGTTCTTTACATACCTCGCTCCAGTGTTCACACCTCCCCTCCATACCCTTAGTCATTCCTCCATATTCTTCCTTATGCTCTTCGAGGCTCAGGGATAGGTCTGCGGGTGTTGTGCTTTCATTCTTTAAAGCCTTTGTGACTGAATATCTGCATCTGCCAGCACTGTGTTGCCCGTACCAAGTTTAAAGGTCATATCTCCCATGCTTGCCTCCTTTACACAGGGCATACTGTGCATGACTGTTATATCTACTGAATTCATGCATGCCCTTTCTGATCATCCGATTGTGTCGGCAGTATCTCCATGCATGACCGGTCTGTCTACAAAAATATGGAAAGCTTAATATTGTGTGGGGGTGTAACTGCCTGGCTTATTCAAACCTATTCCACCTATTCCACATAAAGGGGAATTGCTTGGAAAATCCCATCCAAAATGCAAAGGGTATTAATCTTGTGGCCAATTACCATCTACTGTGTTGACCCAACCTTGCAGTCCCCACAGTAGGTTCCCAATGGACCGTTAAAAGAAGAAACTGCCTTTGAAGCCTGCCGACCCAGCCAAGCCCAGAGCGCCTCCTCAACCCACCATATAGTAAGCCACCCAGCCGGCAATTCCACCCCTTTATGAAAGCCAAACACACATCTGCTTTGTGACAAAATAGCACATCCCACCAACATATTGTTGTGTGTATATATATATATATTTTATTTTTTATTTTTTTTGTATAGTAACATATACAGTTTCCAACAATTGACAGTGTAATACATTATTGCAAAAATAGGGATATAATCCCAGAATTCGATGCTCAAGAAGTGAGGATGCTTAAGATAAAGCATGTATTAGTCCATAATAAAGCAGGTACGGTCAGGCTGACATAAATAATACTGATTCCTCGGTCTCCGATGATGTGTGGACATGCATGTAGGAAGGGGGTTGAATGTAGCGGAACGAGGGAAAAGGAAATATTGGACACCCACGATAGGAGAGCACCTAACACAAACCAGCCCCACGAAATCGCAATCCCCACTAAACCCGGTGTCTCACTGTAACCGGGACCATGGGCACTGCGTGAAGTACTCACTTAGAAGATGCCATCAGGGAAGTGTGAGCCGGGCATCTGTCTGTGAGGATAGCGTGCTCCAGCCAAGGTAAGTGGAAGTAGAAAAATGCTGCGGGGCGGTGCATTGCTAACCAATAGAAAATCAAAAGCAATTGTAGAAAAATGCATTATTTAATGATCAAAAAACAGGTACAAACATAGCAGAAGCGCACTCTGACGCATTTCGTTCTGATGGAACCTTTGTCAAAGAAGAAAACCCTTCACCAAGCCCAGAATCATTGCTTTATAGGGAGGGAGGGAGACAGCCAGGACCGAGCTCCATGTGAGGCTGACCATGGCAGCCAATAGAAAGTCACAATATCATTGGGAGGTGACGTTGTAGCTTTCTATTGATGATCCTACGGCCATATTTGTATTTTCTTGTGTCTCTGGCATAAAAAGAACAAAAACAATAGCAAATCACATGATAAAGTGTTAAAACTCACACCAGCAGAACCTGTTATTGTGCGATAATGGGTGCAATACTGTCCGCTACATCTATAAACTCCTCTTCATTACATTTTCGACCTTTGAATTACTAGTGTGAGTTGTTTATCGATGTCTCCTAGCTACAGAAGTTGTGCAAAGAACATCATCAGTTTTAGCAAAGAAAAGCAGTCCCATGGTTTTCATTAGTATATCGGTACTTTGTTTTAAACACTTTGTACTCAATTTTTCACAGGAAGACTTTGTTGAGAAACCTCATTGCACACAGTAACAGTCTTTGCAGAAGACTATGTGTATTGACATAAGCAAAGATAATCTTTCAATGTGTTTATCTCTGGGACCTGGATTAAATATGTATAAACGAAGCGCTAATTTTCGTCAAGATGCTTTGCGACCTAAACTAATTAAACCCTCATGTCAGATGTACTCCTACCAATGTAAAGCCGTAGCTTCCAATAACAGCATCTGTTTGAATGCAATCTCTGGAATACAGTCAGAGGCAGCGACCCCTGTTCTTAGACAGGGGAGCATCAGGTGTACATAGAGTGTATTGGTTCCTCCTGCTGAAATAATTTAATTATGTTCACAAGAGAGCAATTGTATGAACTGGAAGCAAGATGCATTGTTGTTATACAGTTCTGATTCTAATCTTGGCTGAGGAAATAGGGGTTGATGTTTCAACTCTGTAGTTGGTAGATGGAAAGCGTGCTGAAGGGTTAACGAGAGCAGATGGCAGAAACGCTACAGAAGGAGCAACATGGCCCAAATTAATAAATGTGCTTGTGGAAATGTTAATGCAAGTATGAGGAAGGCAGATGCGAGGACTTGTGCTTGCATAACGTGGGAGATTATAGCTTGTCTCCAAGCCTGTACCTATGAATAAATTGACAAATATATTGTGGACTTATCAAACTGGTTGGCAAACCTTAATGGCATTCATTGAGATCTTAAGTTGGGCTGCAGACTGTGCTTTGAATTGGTGTTAAATTATATTGGAATAACTGGCATTATAAAGCCTCTGTAGGATGTTACAAGCTGTCACAAGTGATGAAAATCTATCATTCAAAGGGGGTGGAGAGGTGACAAATAACTGTTATTGTAATGTCATTTTAAAGCCATATATTGAACCTATACTCTGAGATATGATAACAGATGCCACATAGTTCCTTTGGCAAAGATTGAAATGTCTTTCCTTTTTTGTTTTTGAAGGTACATCAGCTTTTTTTACATCCTACTCCACAATAAGAGTGTCTAAGTTTTCAATAGAAAGCGTTCAGTTACGTAGCAGGCTGGAGCGATTCATTCATTGCAGGCTGCAGCTACGACATCTCCTTCAAGACTGCGCAGAATATAAACGTGGGCATTAAAATACTTTTTACTACCTAGCCCCCATTAGGGTTGGCTTTTGATCTGTATAACTCTTGAATATACCATTTTCATTCACATATTGACGCTTGTGTCTGTTTTTTCATACTGAGTGCTGGGAACCATTATATAGATGTATTGGTTATTGCTTTGAGGAGGTTAGGGGTCCCTCTTTGTTCCCGTGCACCACAACATTTACTTTCTTATTGTTTCACATTATTTGTGGTGGAGTGCTGCCTTCCTCACATACTTTTTTTAAATGGTGTATAAAAGGTGTGTGTGTGTGTGTTTGTGTGTGTGTGTGTGTGTGTGTGTGTGTGTGTGTGTGTGTGTGTGTGTGTGTGTGTGTGTGTGTGTGTGTGTGTGTGTGTGTGTGTGTGTTTTAATAGTCTTTGCTCAGTGGCATTCAATTCATATTGAGAGCTCTGAATTATCTCCAAAATGTAAACTAAACTTTAAAATAAATTAATATATATTTCTTGGGAGGTCCAAAAAACAAAGTAAAAATCAACTAATTTAAAACAGAGAAAATAGATGGGGGAGATTAATGATCAACTAAAACCACCAGCTAATTAGACCAAAATGTGTAAATAAATAAATAAATAATTGGGAGGTGCATATGTGAACTGGGGATACAGACAAAAAGAGAAAATACTAAGGTATTAACTATAAAGAAATTCACTAAGTAGCACACCACCAAATAATATTAATAATAAATAACTTTATTAGTGAATAGGTTACATAAAACATATATCACTGTACAAGAAAAACAATGAATAAAATACACAGTGTTGAGCATAACTTCAACTGATGAATCTTACAGTAACTGGTTGAAAAAATACCAGTGTAAGACCAAGTGATTGTGCGCTAAGGGGGATAAGTGTTCACAATCACATAGTAAATGTAGCCCAATAATTGTAATAGCAATATTGCTGTTGGTAAACGTGTTTGAAAGCGTTACTTTTTTACTTTGGTAGGAATCACTTCACTCAACCTAGTGATTTGGACAGCACTGGTTTAGCAGTCTCCAAAACACAGACAAATATGAGCTCGGGAAGAGAGGAGTCAGACAACAGGTCTGCTTCCACACTTCCAAGTTTATTCAGTTGTGCCCCGACATTTATACAGAAAACCAAGGGCATGTTAATACATAACATATGTTTAACAATGAGAAATAACAAGTTTCTGTAGAGGTTATGTATCTGTGTCTTTGGACAAAGCATTAGTAAATCATTACATCTTGCTTGTGTTTGGCCGGCAGTTTCTACTTCTACATTACAAAGAGAAATACAGGGAATGTCTATCAAGAGAATGCAGTTGTATTGTTTGGGACATGTTACTGCTCGTGTGCTATTGTATAAAAGACAAACTGAAAACAACAGAAGTAAATAAAGATTACAACTAGCATAGTGAGTTAATTCTCTCAGTACTGGAACAGCTCATATAAGAAAGATAAAGCTAGCAGATTATATTCACCCTTTCAATGCCCGAGGCTTGTAGAGCTGACATATAATTTTAACACCTTCAGGGTCACAAAACTCCCTAAATGCAACTCAGTAAAGTTGGAAAGGGGAGATAAAGCACAGGGATTAGTGTTAAATTGCACATAGGCAAGAGCAAAGACAGCCTAGTATAACCCACACTACACTAACTATTAATCAGCTGGATATTGTAGACCAATAAACCTAAATATAGATCACACATAACAAATTGCCAATGGGAATATAGAGCGTTTTGCTTATGATTAGCAAGTTGCCAATACACAGATGGTAGTTACTGGTCAGTCACTAGTAAGAGTAACATCACAGAATACATGCCCAAACGGCGAGAATAGACCACAAGGTTGGTAATACGTCTAGTCGATCAGGCTGTAAAATTAATGATGGTGTTGGTGAAAGCTGAATTTTAACAATCTAATGTGTTGGTTGCAACGAGTCACCACCTGCTATTTTGTCGGTGAAAGAGCTAATTCTACGTGAGATCTCTTCCCTGCAAGCAAAAGGGTTCCCAAGGGGACGCACCCCTGGTGTGCCTGGGGCGGGCAGGGAAATCTATGAGGGCCGTGTCCATTGTACACCCATCACATCTCTCAAAAAGACTGTTAGCCTCTCCTTGGTGAAGACGTACCAGATCCTGCCCCTAACCATATTTATAGCAAGCACTCTCATTTGTCTCCAGAGGGCCGCTACACAGCATCTTGCCACGGTGAGGATATAGCCCATGAGTTTATTGTTTCTAGGGTATTCTTCTACCCAGAAGCATCACCTAGGGCTCAGGTCTTAGCGAGAGGTCCAATATTTTATTTATAAAATATTTTACCAGGAAGTAATACATTGAGAGTTACCTCTCGTTTTCAAGTATGCCATTCAATATGGAATTAATGAGTGCAAAAATCTGCCCCAAAATGTATGTATGTACAGTATGTATATTTCTATTTTCAGTATATAGCATCATCTATGTATATAGCGCTTCACAGCAGTAATACATGTGACATAATAGTATAACAGATAATGGGAATAAGCGCTTCTGACATAAAAGTAACATTAGGACAGTGGGACTATACGTGGTGTGACAAACGGCTTACTCCAGGACTCCGTCGTTTGTCCGGGACTGTTTAGAACACGGTCTTTTAGGGTAGGTTAAATGATGAGGCGTCACGTACTGTTCCTTTAAACAGGCTATGCCTGGTTTATTCAGTCCCAGGCACTGAGACTGCCACAGTGCATACAACAGAAAACAGATCAAAACAAAAGCTGCTCACCTGAGCGATAACTTAACTTAGATATCCCTGACTCAGGGTTGGACGTGGCTTTTCCACTTCCAACATCAAAACACGGTACTTTTGCAGTCTTACACAAATGAACAGAAAGATTGAACCTGTTTGGGGGAGAGGCTTCTCCCCTCTGTAGTTCAGCAGCCTTCCAGCCTCCTGGCTCTTGTGGGGAGACCAGAGCAAACAGGAAATCAGTCTTTCATACCTGATTCCTAATTAGCATGACAGGTGACAGAAATCAGGCAGCAGACAAACTCTGGTCTGGATCTCTCATCCCTCAGTTCCAGCGCTTGCCAAACTGTGGGATGGAGTGTATGTATTATAAGGCTGCACTCCCAGGCCAAACAGGATAGAAACTGTCTAGTATCCTGGGAGCCCTATATACGGAATTTATTACCATCCCCTGGTTTCTGTCACATATCCTCCCCCCCAGCTCAGACCTCGAGGGATGAGCGACCATGGATATTAGGGAGTGCATCCTTGACAACCCGTCAGCATTGCCATGTTTGTGCCCTGACCTGTGTTCCACAGAAAATTTAAAGGGTTGTAGGCTTAGGAACCACCTGGTCACTCTAGCATTCTTTTCCCTGTTTTGACACATCCAGGTAAGGGGTGCATGATCTGTGACCAACCGGAATTTTCTCCCCAACAGGTAGTATTTGAGCGTCTCTACAGCCCACTTTATTGCGAGACACTCTTTCTCTACTATGGAGTAATTTTTCTCCTGGGGATTTAGTTTCCTACTTAAATAAAGGATGGGGTGCTCCTCACCTTGAGACTCCTGGGAGAGTACCGCCCCCAGCCCAACCTCAGATGCGTCGGTTTGGACTACGAACTCTTTGGAGAAGTCAGGTGTGACCAACACTGGTTGGGCACAGAGAGCTTCTTTCAGGCTTCTAAAGGCCTGTTCGGTTTCGGGGGACCACTTTACCATTAGCGGTCCTCTTGCTTTTGTGAGGTCAGTTAGTGGGGTTGCCTTAGTTGCAAAATTGGGAATAAACCTTCTATAGTACCCAATTAACCCCAAAAAAGTCCTTACTTGTTTTTTTGTAACTGGTCTTGGCCAATTTTGTATCGCCTCCACTTTGAGTGTTTGGGGTTTGAGTAAACCTCTGCCAATAGAATATCCCAGATACTTGGCCTCCTCCAGACCAATAGTGCATTTAGCGGGGTTAGCAGTTAGTCCAGCAGACCGGACTGCGTCAAGCACAGCTTGGACCTTTGGAAGGTGGGATTGCCAATCTTCACTATGGATTACCACATCATCCAGGTAGGCGGCAGCATACCGAGCATGTGGTTTTAAAATTTTATCCATCATTCTTTGGAATGTGGCGGGAGCTCCATGTAAGCCAAAAGGCAACACCTTATACTGAAAGAGGCCGTCTGGGGTTGAGAAGGCTGTTTTTTCTTTTGCCCTTTCTGTGAGGGGAACCTGCCAGTACCCTTTTGTTAGGTCTAGGGTTGTGAGATATCGGGCTTTGCCCAGTCTCTCTACAAGTTCATCTACCCTGGGCATAGGATAAGTATCAAATTTTGACACCGCGTTTAGTTTCCGGTAGTTATTACAAAACCTTGTTGTACCATCTGGCTTTGGGACTAAGACTATAGGGCTGTTCCACCCACTTTGGGATTCCTCAATTACACCTAGTTTTAGCATTTTTTTAACCTCTAAACTTATAGCCTTTCTTTTGGCCTCTGGGATTCGGTACGGTTTAAGGTTAACTCGGACCCCTGGTTCAGAGACTAGGTCATGTTCAATTACGCTAGTTCTACCTGGCCGTATAGAGAAGATTTCTTTGTTTCTTCTCACTAAATTCTGAACCTCTCGTTTCTGATGAACAGACAGGGTTTCAGCTATGCTAACCTCTGGGTCAGTTTCTTGATTCTCTGACGGACCTGGGGGTACTAGGGTTAACAAGACTTCTCTATCTTTCCAGGGCTTGAGTAGGTTTATATGGTAAATTTGCTCAGGTTTCCTCCTACCTGGCTGTCTTACCTTATAATTTACTTCTCCCACTCTTTCCAAGACCTCATATGGCCCATGCCATTTAGCAAGGAATTTACTCTCCACGGTGGGAACCAGAACTAGTACCCTATCACCTGGAAAAAAAATTCTGACCCTAGCACCCTTATTATACGTATTCCTCTGTGCTTCTTGAGCTTTCTCCATGTGTTCCCTCACTATGGGTAGGACTGCAGCAATGCGGTCCTGCATCTGGGCAACATGCTCTATTACACTTCTGTAAGGGGTAACCTCGTGTTCCCAAGTCTCTTTGGCTATATCCAGTAAGCCCCTTGGGTGTCGGCCATACAATAGTTCAAACGGGGAGAAGCCTGTGGATGATTGGGGAACTTCCCTAATGGCAAATAACAGGTACGGTAACAAACAATCCCAGTTTTTCCCATCTTTATCAACCGCCCGCCGTAACATGCTCTTTAAGGTTTTATTGAACCTTTCCACTAAACCATCTGTTTGTGGATGATAGACTGAGGTTCTGAGATGCTTGATTTTTAGGAGTTTACATAGCTCTTTTGTTACTTGGGACATAAATGGTGTTCCCTGGTCAGATAGAATCTCTTTAGGAATCCCGACCCGGGAAAACAGAACTACTAACTCTTTTGCTATGTTTTTAGCTGAGGTGCTACGTAGGGGAACTGCCTCCGGATATCGGGTGGCATAATCTAATATTACCAATATATGCTGATGTCCCCTAGCAGACTTTATTAGGGGTCCTACTAGATCCATAGCAATCCGGTCAAATGGTACCTCTATTATGGGAAGGGGTACCAATGGGCTGCGGTACGCCTTGAACGGGGCGGTGATCTGACATTCTGGGCATGAGGAACAATAATTCGTAATTTCTGCCAGAACCCCAGGCCAATAGAAGCTTCGGAGAACCTTTTCTTTTGTCTTTTCCACCCCTAGGTGTCCCCCCAATGGATGACTATGTGCGAGGTGTAATACTACGTTACGGAATGTCCGTGGTACCAACAATTGTTTAGTTGTAACTGATTTCCTTTTATCAACCCGATATACTAGGTCGTTCTCTACCTCGAAGTAGGGGTAAGCAAGTGACCTATCTGGTTGGCCAGGAGTACTATTCTGGTCCCGTATATTTCCCCTTGCTACCGCTAATGTGGGGTCTTCCCACTGGGCCTTCTTAAAACTCCCAGGACTGACCTCTAGGTCAGCGAGGGTCTTATCCGGTTCTGGGGTGGTAAGTGTCTGCTCAACATCTTGATTTGGGGTATTCCCTACCAAAGTAGTGATGGGGAAGGGAATTTTACAGCACTCCTCCTTTTCCCCCTTCTTATTTGGGCCCTCGTCAACCTCCATTTCTGAAAAAGGGAAAGGATTTGTTTCTTCTAATACTTCGTTATGGTCCGCTATTGAACTCTGGGCGCTATTCTGAGCGGGGGACCACATTTTTAGAAAATGGGGAAAGTCGGTCCCTATTAACACATCATGTGCCAGTTTGGGTACAATACCCACCTTGAAATCTAAAGAACCAAACTCTGTTTCAAAAAAAACATCAACAGTGGAATATTCATGATTATCCCCATGTATACAACAAATTGCCACTCTTTGTGAACTGTTTCCCTGTTTCTTCTTAATGGGCAAGAGGTATTCGGACACTAGTGTGACCATGCTCCCAGAGTCAAGAAGTGCCCGAACCCTCTTACCATTAACCTTTACAAATGCCCACAGATGGTTATTCAAGGGGTCCTCTGGGCTAGGGCCCATACATTGGGACAACAGCGAATAAGGTTCCACGCTGTTGCATTGCATGGGCTCATCATTTAGTGGGCAGATTTTTGCTGTGTGGCCCCTCTCATGACAATTTACACATTTAGGTACATAGTCTGTGTCCCACTTAGAGCCTTTTCCCGGCTCCCCATGTTGGCTATTGCCCTTAGTGTGCGCACCACTGTTGCTGGTGCTGCGTGAAGGTGGTCGCCGCTCTTCAGCGCCCCTTAACCCCGGTACCCTTTTACCGTCTCTGGAAGAGTCCTGGAACCTCGGGTAGTGGGGTTGCTCCACGACTGTGGGTTGCGGGTGCTCTTCTGCTGCATTGTACCTTTCTACGAGGGCCACAAGCTCATCCGCATTGTGGGGGTCACTCCGACTGACCCAACGGCGTAAGGCAGAGGGAAGTTTCCTCAAGAACTGGTCCATGACCAACCGTTCCACGATGTGGCTGGCTGAGTTGATCTCGGGTTGTAGCCACTTCCGGGCGAGGTGGATGAGGTCATACATCTGGCTTCGGGTGGCTTTATCCATCGTGAAGGACCATGCGTGAAACCTTTGGGCGCGAACAGCCGTGGTTACGCCGAGGCGGGCGAGGATCTCGAACTTCAATTTTGCATAGACGTTAGCTTCGGCTGGCTCTAGATCAAAGTAAGCCTTCTGGGGTTCGCCGCTTAGGAAGGGTGCGATTAGACCAGCCCACTCAGCTTCTGGCCATCCCTCTCTCTGTGCCGTGCGTTCAAACGTGAGAAGATAGGCTTCCACATCATCCGAGGGTCCCATCTTCTGAAGGTAGTGGCTTGCCCTGGTCATTTTCGGAACTGGGGCTGCCGCTGCCAGTGGAAGGTTACTGATAGTCCCCCTCAGGATCTCGAGTTCCTGCTGTAAGCCCTGAGCGAACCGCTGTTGCTCCTCTCTCAGCAAGCGGTTTGTCTCTTGCTGGTTTGCAATCGCGTTTTGCAGGGCTTCATTCGTCTGTTGCTGGTTTGCATTCGCCTGTTGCTGGTTTGCATTCGCCTGTTGCTGGTTTGCATTAATCTCTTGCTGGGCTATTAGCAGCTGTTGCTGGGCTGCATTCGTCTGCTGCTGGTTTGCATTAGTTTCTTGCTGGGCTATTAACAGCTTTTGCTGGGTTTCATTCGCGTCTTTCTGGGCAGCGACATTGCGTACCAGCGCACCCACCACGTCTTCCATCTTGTTTGCAGAGGATGAAAAAAACTTTTTTTTTTTTTTTTTCTTTCAAAGTTCTTCAACCCGCAGACCCCCTAGTGCTCTGCCCGCATTCTCCACCATATGTGACAAACGGCTTACTCCAGGACTCCGTCGTTTGTCCGGGACTGTCTAGAACACGGTCTTTTAGGGTAGGTTAAATGATGAGGCGTCACGTACTGTTCCTTTAAACAGGCTATGCCTGGTTTATTCAGTCCCAGGCACTGAGACTGCCACAGTGCATACAACAGAAAACAGATCAAAACAAAAGCTGCTCACCTGAGCGATAACTTAACTTAGATATCCCTGACTCAGGGTTGGACGTGGCTTTTCCACTTACAACATCAAAATACGGTACTTTTGCAGTCTTACACAAATGAACAGAAAGATTGAACCTGTTTGGGGGAGAGGCTTCTCCCCTCTGTAGTTCAGCAGCCTTCCAGCCTCCTGGCTCTTGTGGGGAGACCAGAGCAAACAGGAGATCAGTCTTTCATACCTGATTCCTAATTAGCATGACAGGTGACAGAAATCAGGCAGCAGACAAACTCTGGTCTGGATCTCTCATCCCTCAGTTCCAGCGCTTGCCAAACTGTGGGATGTAGTGTATGTATTATAAGGCTGCACTCCCAGGCCAAACAGGATAGAAACTGTCTAGTATCCTGGGAGCCCTATATACGGAATTTATTACCATCCCCTGGTTTCTGTCACATATCCTCCCCCCCAGCTCAGACCTCGAGGGATGAGCGACCATGGATATTAGGGAGTGCATCCTTGACAACCCGTCAGCATTGCCATGTTTGTGCCCTGACCTGTGTTCCACAGAAAATTTAAAGGGTTGTAGGCTTAGGAACCACCTGGTCACTCTAGCATTCTTTTCCCTGTTTTGACACATCCAGGTAAGGGGTGCATGATCTGTGACCAACCGGAATTTTCTCCCCAACAGGTAGTATTTGAGCGTCTCTACAGCCCACTTTATTGCGAGACACTCTTTCTCTACTATGGAGTAATTTTTCTCCTGGGGATTTAGTTTCCTACTTAAATAAAGGATGGGGTGCTCCTCACCTTGAGACTCCTGGGAGAGTACCGCCCCCAGCCCAACCTCAGATGCGTCGGTTTGGACTACGAACTCTTTGGAGAAGTCAGGTGTGACCAACACTGGTTGGGCACAGAGAGCTTCTTTCAGGCTTCTAAAGGCCTGTTCGGTTTCGGGGGACCACTTTACCATTAGCGGTCCTCTTGCTTTTGTGAGGTCAGTTAGTGGGGTTGCCTTAGTTGCAAAATTGGGAATAAACCTTCTATAGTACCCAATTAACCCCAAAAAAGTCCTTACTTGTTTTTTTGTAACTGGTCTTGGCCAATTTTGTATCGCCTCCACTTTGAGTGTTTGGGGTTTGAGTAAACCTCTGCCAATAGAATATCCCAGATACTTGGCCTCCTCCAGACCAATAGTGCATTTAGCGGGGTTAGCAGTTAGTCCAGCAGACCGGACTGCGTCAAGCACAGCTTGGACCTTTGGAAGGTGGGATTGCCAATCTTCACTATGGATTACCACATCATCCAGGTAGGCGGCAGCATACCGAGCATGTGGTTTTAAAATTTTATCCATCATTCTTTGGAATGTGGCGGGAGCTCCATGTAAGCCAAAAGGCAACACCTTATACTGAAAGAGGCCGTCTGGGGTTGAGAAGGCTGTCTTTTCTTTTGCCCTTTCTGTGAGGGGAACCTGCCAGTACCCTTTTGTTAGGTCTAGGGTTGTGAGATATCGGGCTTTGCCCAGTCTCTCTACAAGTTCATCTACCCTGGGCATAGGATAAGTATCAAATTTTGACACCGCATTTAGTTTCCGGTAGTTATTACAAAACCTTGTTGTACCATCTGGCTTTGGGACTAAGACTATAGGGCTGTTCCACCCACTTTGGGATTCCTCAATTACACCTAGTTTTAGCATTTTTTTAACCTCTAAACTTATAGCCTTTCTTTTGGCCTCTGGGATTCGGTACGGTTTAAGGTTAACTCGGACCCCTGGTTCAGAGACTAGGTCATGTTCAATTACGCTAGTTCTACCTGGCCGTATAGAGAAGATTTCTTTGTTTCTTCTCACTAAATTCTGAACCTCTCGTTTCTGATGAACAGACAGGGTTTCAGCTATGCTAACCTCTGGGTCAGTTTCTTGATTCTCTGACGGACCTGGGGGTACTAGGGTTAACAAGACTTCTCTATCTTTCCAGGGCTTGAGTAGGTTTATATGGTAAATTTGCTCAGGTTTCCTCCTACCTGGCTGTCTTACCTTATAATTTACTTCTCCCACTCTTTCCAAGACCTCATATGGCCCATGCCATTTAGCAAGGAATTTACTCTCCACGGTGGGAACCAGAACTAGTACCCTATCACCTGGAAAAAAAATTCTGACCCTAGCACCCTTATTATACGTATTCCTCTGTGCTTCTTGAGCTTTCTCCATGTGTTCCCTCACTATGGGTAGGACTGCAGCAATGCGGTCCTGCATCTGGGCAACATGCTCTATTACACTTCTGTAAGGGGTAACCTCGTGTTCCCAAGTCTCTTTGGCTATATCCAGTAAGCCCCTTGGGTGTCGGCCATACAATAGTTCAAACGGGGAGAAGCCTGTGGATGATTGGGGAACTTCCCTAATGGCAAATAACAGGTACGGTAACAAACAATCCCAGTTTTTCCCATCTTTATCAACCGCCCGCCGTAACATGCTCTTTAAGGTTTTATTGAACCTTTCCACTAAACCATCTGTTTGTGGATGATAGACTGAGGTTCTGAGATGCTTGATTTTTAGGAGTTTACATAGCTCTTTTGTTACTTGGGACATAAATGGTGTTCCCTGGTCAGATAGAATCTCTTTAGGAATCCTGACCCGGGAAAACAGAACTACTAACTCTTTTGCTATGTTTTTAGCTGAGGTGCTACGTAGGGGAACTGCCTCCGGATATCGGGTGGCATAATCTAATATTACCAATATATGCTGATGTCCCCTAGCAGACTTTATTAGGGGTCCTACTAGATCCATAGCAATCCGGTCAAATGGTACCTCTATTATGGGAAGGGGTACCAATGGGCTGCGGTACGCCTTGAACGGGGCGGTGATCTGACATTCTGGGCATGAGGAACAATAATTCGTAATTTCTGCCAGAACCCCAGGCCAATAGAAGCTTCGGAGAACCTTTTCTTTTGTCTTTTCCACCCCTAGGTGTCCCCCCAATGGATGACTATGTGCGAGGTGTAATACTACGTTACGGAATGTCCGTGGTACCAACAATTGTTTAGTTGTAACTGATTTCCTTTTATCAACCCGATATACTAGGTCGTTCTCTACCTCGAAGTAGGGGTAAGCAAGTGACCTATCTGGTTGGCCAGGAGTACTATTCTGGTCCCGTATATTTCCCCTTGCTACCGCTAATGTGGGGTCTTCCCACTGGGCCTTCTTAAAACTCCCAGGACTGACCTCTAGGTCAGCGAGGGTCTTATCCGGTTCTGGGGTGGTAAGTGTCTGCTCAACATCTTGATTTGGGGTATTCCCTACCAAAGTAGTGATGGGGAAGGGAATTTTACAGCACTCCTCCTTTTCCCCCTTCTTATTTGGGCCCTCGTCAACCTCCATTTCTGAAAAAGGGAAAGGATTTGTTTCTTCTAATACTTCGTTATGGTCCGCTATTGAACTCTGGGCGCTATTCTGAGCGGGGGACCACATTTTTAGAAAATGGGGAAAGTCGGTCCCTATTAACACATCATGTGCCAGTTTGGGTACAATACCCACCTTGAAATCTAAAGAACCAAACTCTGTTTCAAAAAAAACATCAACAGTGGAATATTCATGATTATCCCCATGTATACAACAAATTGCCACTCTTTGTGAACTGTTTCCCTGTTTCTTCTTAATGGGCAAGAGGTATTCGGACACTAGTGTGACCATGCTCCCAGAGTCAAGAAGTGCCCGAACCCTCTTACCATTAACCTTTACAAATGCCCACAGATGGTTATTCAAGGGGTCCTCTGGGCTAGGGCCCATACATTGGGACAACAGCGAATAAGGTTCCACGCTGTTGCATTGCATGGGCTCATCATTTAGTGGGCAGATTTTTGCTGTGTGGCCCCTCTCATGACAATTTACACATTTAGGTACATAGTCTGTGTCCCACTTAGAGCCTTTTCCCGGCTCCCCATGTTGGCTATTGCCCTTAGTGTGCGCACCACTGTTGCTGGTGCTGCGTGAAGGTGGTCGCCGCTCTTCAGCGCCCCTTAACCCCGGTACCCTTTTACCGTCTCTGGAAGAGTCCTGGAACCTCGGGTAGTGGGGTTGCTCCACGACTGTGGGTTGCGGGTGCTCTTCTGCTGCATTGTACCTTTCTACGAGGGCCACAAGCTCATCCGCATTGTGGGGGTCACTCCGACTGACCCAACGGCGTAAGGCAGAGGGAAGTTTCCTCAAGAACTGGTCCATGACCAACCGTTCCACGATGTGGCTGGCTGAGTTGATCTCGGGTTGTAGCCACTTCCGGGCGAGGTGGATGAGGTCATACATCTGGCTTCGGGTGGCTTTATCCATCGTGAAGGACCATGCGTGAAACCTTTGGGCGCGAACAGCCGTGGTTACGCCGAGGCGGGCGAGGATCTCGAACTTCAATTTTGCATAGACGTTAGCTTCGGCTGGCTCTAGATCAAAGTAAGCCTTCTGGGGTTCGCCGCTTAGGAAGGGTGCGATTAGACCAGCCCACTCAGCTTCTGGCCATCCCTCTCTCTGTGCCGTGCGTTCAAACGTGAGAAGATAGGCTTCCACATCATCCGAGGGTCCCATCTTCTGAAGGTAGTGGCTTGCCCTGGTCATTTTCGGAACTGGGGCTGCCGCTGCCAGTGGAAGGTTACTGATAGTCCCCCTCAGGATCTCGAGTTCCTGCTGTAAGCCCTGAGCGAACCGCTGTTGCTCCTCTCTCAGCAAGCGGTTTGTCTCTTGCTGGTTTGCAATCGCGTTTTGCAGGGCTTCATTCGTCTGTTGCTGGTTTGCATTCGCCTGTTGCTGGTTTGCATTCGCCTGTTGCTGGTTTGCATTAATCTCTTGCTGGGCTATTAGCAGCTGTTGCTGGGCTGCATTCGTCTGCTGCTGGTTTGCATTAGTTTCTTGCTGGGCTATTAACAGCTTTTGCTGGGTTTCATTCGCGTCTTTCTGGGCAGCGACATTGCGTACCAGCGCACCCACCACGTCTTCCATCTTGTTTGCAGAGGATGAAAAAAACTTTTTTTTTTTTTTTTTCTTTCAAAGTTCTTCAACCCGCAGACCCCCTAGTGCTCTGCCCGCATTCTCCACCATATGTGACAAACGGCTTACTCCAGGACTCCGTCGTTTGTCCGGGACTGTCTAGAACACGGTCTTTTAGGGTAGGTTAAATGATGAGGCGTCACATACTGTTCCTTTAAACAGGCTATGCCTGGTTTATTCAGTCCCAGGCACTGAGACTGCCACAGTGCATACAACAGAAAACAGATCAAAACAAAAGCTGCTCACCTGAGCGATAACTTAACTTAGATATCCCTGACTCAGGGTTGGACGTGGCTTTTCCACTTACAACATCAAAATACGGTACTTTTGCAGTCTTACACAAATGAACAGAAAGATTGAACCTGTTTGGGGGAGAGGCTTCTCCCCTCTGTAGTTCAGCAGCCTTCCAGCCTCCTGGCTCTTGTGGGGAGACCAGAGCAAACAGGAGATCAGTCTTTCATACCTGATTCCTAATTAGCATGACAGGTGACAGAAATCAGGCAGCAGACAAACTCTGGTCTGGATCTCTCATCCCTCAGTTCCAGCGCTTGCCAAACTGTGGGATGTAGTGTATGTATTATAAGGCTGCACTCCCAGGCCAAACAGGATAGAAACTGTCTAGTATCCTGGGAGCCCTATATACGGAATTTATTACCATCCCCTGGTTTCTGTCACAGTGGACAGAACCACCACATTTGGGACAAAGATCTATTCTGGCGCAACACCAAAAAAACCTTGGAGAATTACATTGCTGGTTGCGTGCATTCTAATGGGGGTCATATACCAACAAAATAGTATTTTGTATGCATTCTCTTTTGTAGACATGAGAATGGAGCTCCCTGCTGCCGCCACACAAATGCTCCCATGTATCGAGCGCCTGTTTCAGAACTGCGTGCAATTTAGTGCTTGAATGTCTGTTGGGTTTGGATAGCCACAATATTGAGTTAATAGTGGCTGGCTGGATTTCTGAGTACTCAATGTCCACCCCCTCGACTGCCTAGGAAATTTGGTCGTGGCCTTTTTCACGTGACCAAGTCACTGCTGGGGTTTAACCATCACTCACCTCGCCGCAGGGACATCTTTACTGCCAACCGTTTTGCCACTAATTGGAGTTTAAGGGAACTAGTCCCAGTGTCAGGGCTCAGTAATCACCATGACATATATATATATATATATATATATATATATATATATATATATATATATATATATATATATATATATATATATATATATGCAGTCCATTGATATAGGTCACACCAGAGGGAAACTGAGCTATGATCCAAGCTACGTGAGACTTATGAACACCTATATAACTGTAACTCCTGTCAATGTATAAGCAAAACAGTAATGGAGTGTCTCAGAGGGGGTGGCAGACCTATATATATACCATAAGATTCATGCCTGCCTTCTCAAAACAAACTGCATGTGTAAATGACATAAGGAGTAAATAGGTAAGTACTCACTGGTGTAGCAGCTCATCCTGAGGAGGTGCGTGCATCACGCCAGCATAGAAGATCAGGTAAGTATCCCGTGGAGTCCAGGAAATGGAGCACAGCAGTGTAAGAGATAGGGGGCCACAAACCAGCAAAAAAGTTTAAAAAAGTTTATTGGGTAACAAGTGAGGGGTACAGGACTACTCTGACGCATTTCGGGAACAGGTGAAACGCATCAGAGTAGTCCTGTACCCCTCACTTGTTACCCAATAAACTTTTTAAACTTTTTTGCTGGTTTGTGGCCCCCTATCTCTTACACTGCTGTGCTCCGTTTCCTGGACCCCACGGGATACTTACCCCATTTTGCCACTAAGGTAAGCCCCCAACCTTATTCCTTACCCATTAAACTCCAAATTTTAACCCAATAACCCTCTTATCCTACATAAACATCCCTTCTCCTAAACCCCTTACCCTAAAAACCTAACACTTAGCTTAAAACCCCTATCCTTAACCCCTACACAAAACGCTAACACCCCTTAAGTTAACTTATCGGCGAAATGGCTGTCGGCTGTTTCCAGTGTTGGAGCATTTTGTTTTTTAAAGAGTGCTAGAATCTTTTTGTTAAATAAATATATGCTTCTATAATAATAATAGCATGTACTTGTATAGCGCTACTAGTTGTACACAGCGCTTTACAGAGACATTTTGCAGGCACAGGTCCCTGCCCCGTGGAGCTTACAATCTATGTTATGGTGCCTGAGGCACAGGGAGATAAAGTGACTTGCCCAAGGTCACAAGGAGCCGACACCGGGAATTGAACCAGGCTCCTCTGCTTCAAACTCTCAGTGCCAGTCAGTGTCTTTACTCACTGAGCCGCTCCCTCTCCTCATAAACATTTAAGTAAAGCTTTTAATATTTTGTTAAATATATTCTCAGCTCCGGAATACACCTAGCAGGCCATTGACTTGAATGAGATGTAAGGTGTCCAAAAGAGGCCTTATAAATATGGGCCTACAGAATATGATTTGCAAATAAAAGATATTCACTAACATGTGTACAACATTCCGACAGTAGAATGAGCACCAGTTCTTGTGTCTTAGTAAATTGGGCTGTATGTGTTAGACAAATTCTCTTCGTGTGTTTTAAAAATACCAGAAAAAGTAAATCATGTTTTCATAGTTGTTGAACTATAATGGCACCAGGGGTTAAAGCGTACATTACCTGTATATTTGCACACCCAGAGTACCTGTACTTTTATGTATATAATCGTAAGAATAAACAAATAAAATTAATAATGACCTTTTTTTTAAATCGGGCACACTACCACTATTTTTTAATTCACTTCTGCCCCTGAACACCAGTATATGCAGTCATTAATTTATGCAAATTGTTCCTGGTTTTTCATAATGTGGTACAGATGCCAGACTTACACTGTACAATGTCAGAACAATGCAGATATGTCTCATAGTCAACAAGTTAAGTCTCTGTTTTATACATATCCCTGTTTGCATTTTGTGTTAGTTTTTTTTACACTTCCATTATATTCCACTATTTTATATTAATTCCAAGTATGAAGATGTGTAAGGCTTTGATGCACTATTCTAGCAGGTCCTGCTGGAAAAGAAGTTGACTTTGAGCAGCATTATGGAGCGTGACGGCTTAGTCAAAGTCACACAAGTCCAATATTTCAGTCTTCAACAGGATTATTGCCACAGGCCAAATGAACCTTGGGGCAAACAGGAGCTACCTGTTGAATTGCATTCAGCTTTTTCATTTCACATTAAAATTCTCCTGAAGATGGAGGAATAATTGTTGAAAGACACAGCTCTCCAAAGCAGGGCTTTCTTGTTCGTGGGTGGTGAAACTTGGGTGGTGAAACTTGCTTTTAAAACGTGACCATATGTATGAATGTGCACAGAATGCCAAGATTAAAAGAAACATGCTTAGTGGCAGTCATCACAGAAATATATCCATGTCATCCAAGAACATTATTGCTTAAAAAGATTGCAGAGCACTGTGCTTTTTTCCCCTTCTTTCTCGCAGCACATGGATATTCGTTTTAGACAAAAAATAAAAATGTGTTTTGGATATATAATATTGATTTTCTTTGCAGTTTGCACTCTTTCTTTTGTAATCCTTTCTGATTTGCTAGAGGTGGTTGTTTTGTATCCTGGGAATAGAACAATATATCATTTTTTGTTATTGTCACAAGGTTACTGCAATGTAAATTGTTGTACCTATCATTTTGTGCGTGAAAACCCTAAAATGATCCACTGTGTTTTTTTGTTATGGGGAAATCCTGAGCAATTGAACCAGTGTTTTTGAATTAACACAGTCAGCATGTTCTATAAAGATATTAACAGTTCTCATTTTTGTTAGGGAGATCAATAAACTACTGGTTGCACTTTTCTTTAACTAACTGTTGCCCTTCTTTAAGGCAGTGATACTTGCTGTTGTATTTGTTATGAAGACCAGAAATCATTATTTGTAGAAAAACTAAGAGGAGACGATATAATGGAGTCCTAGTGTCGGCCCTCCTTGTCACTTTGGCCATGTCACTTAATCTCCCTGTGTGTCGGGCAAACAACAATAATAGATAGCAAGCTCTTTAGGGAAGGGCGTATTGTGCCTACGTATAGCACTACTGTATGTACATTGTCATTGGTATATAACAAAAAGTAGTATTTTTATAGAAGTACTAGGGTTGAAGTAAAGCTTGCAATACTGTGTTGCGCTGTTGAAAACGGATATGGTTACAAATATTAATACACTACTGTAAATACATATATTTGGCTGTTTTTGTTAGTTCTTGACTGATAATAAATGTTATGACACAATATCATTGATTCATTTCATTGCAAAAAAAAATGCATTTTGAAAAAAGCACGCTATATGGTAATTTTTACTCCCAAAGGTGAAATTCCAATTATACAGCGGAATTAAATTCCCTTTGGGTGAGGACAAGACAGAGTTTGAAATATTGCCGCAGGAAAGTTCGAGTCATCTTGTTAATAAATCTAATTTGTATTCAAGTGAATAATCAGATTTTAACTGGCACCCATGCAATTTAATATTCTTTTCTTTTGTTCTATCACAAAAGATGAAACATTCATTAATTCTAGTAAACCTGTGTGTTGTAGTCTAGACAGGAGAGGCAGCAAACAGACTTCATTGGGTTCGTATATACAGAATACTGCGTAGGTTATAATTGACTGCAAGAGTATTCTGTTTGTTAGTATCAATTATGTGGTTACAATTGATTTGATCTATTACAATGTATATATTAGGTTTCAGTTGCTAAACCCCCAAAGCAATGTTCCATTAATAGTTCAAATAATGTTTGTTTTAAATGATATTCCACTATGATAGTGTTGCATGTACAGCGTACTATCACTGTGTCATAGCGATTACCTCTCTATTACTATGAAACATTTGTAAATACTGCTTTACTCATGTCAAAAATATATTTTGCACATCCAGTAATGGTTATCTGCAGTTTATCTGGATATTTCCTTGGCAGCTGTTGTACAGAGCTGACAGTGTAAAGCTGCAATGTCAGTACAGGCTTAGACCTCTAGTCCTGCAGGGAAATAGTTGTGGGACTAGAGTGCATGCCCTAAAGTGCTTATGATTTAAATGATATATTGGTTAATGTACTGGACCAGAGGTACCCAACCTTTTTTATATTCTGCACCCCCTGCTAGAAAATATTTGTTCTGCGAACCCATAATTAATCTTATTGCCTATGCATCAGATTATTGCTAACAAAACTGTTTGATGGCTGCACGCAATATAGAGACTTGAGCTCGTGAGGGGTACATGCTCTTAAGGCCGTGATTAAAATGGCGGCGCGTGCGATGCTGTGCGCCGCCAAAACAAAGTAATGTTTTAAATTGAGCGCGCGACAGACGTGTCCATGCGCACAAATTTTAAACGGACCTCTGAATTTGATCTTGTTGGGCGACGGCCACGTCACGTGAGCGGTTCAGCCAATGAGGGCAAACCACTCACGTGACATAATGGCCACACTTCTGCCATGCCTCCCTGTCGCCTCCCGATGCCTCCAGCCAGCAGTGCAGGTTTTGTGCGCGTGCACCGTGCAAGTGATGTCACACGGTCGTGCGCGCACTGCCAGCTCTACTATAAACGAGGCCTAAGGCCCCAAACTGCACCTGAGTGTGTGCAGACAGCAAAGGGGTTGTACTGTTGCTCGCCATTATTCTGGAAGCTTCCAAAATTACACCACACAATCCCTTGCCGCTGTGGATGCAAAGCATTGTGGGGAGCGACTTTGGAAGCTCCTGTTGTTATTGATAGCTATACTACCCACACTAAGGTGCAATTTGGGGTCTTACTATGTGCGCAGTCGCTCCACAGGCTCAGGAACCCTCTATACAGCGTGGGAACCACCATTACATAGTTATTTTGTACAACTCCATGAAGACATCTCAGAAAGTACTAGGGGATCCGAACTCCCTGATGGGAATCACTGTACTAGACACATTGTGAGTACTATTGTCTTCCTTGAAAATGCGTTTGTTTCCATTATTTGGTGCTACACATGTAGCCACTGTTGTGCTGCCTGTAAAAAATGGACAATATTTCACCATGAGAATTCAAAAACAGTACCGCAGTTGTAAAAATAAAACATGTTGGGTAAGAATAATAAATGGAAGAAAATACCTTTTGCACTGAGTTTAACACAATAAAAATGCATCATGATAAAAATGTGAATACTTCACTCTTCTAAATGTGGTAATAGTAAATAATGTCTTCACAGCAACATTATGCTTTTGGCTACAGAACTCTGCATTCGTACATCAAAGTTACAACAAAATATGCTACGCTATACTTTCAAAAGATATAGGCCCATATTTACTAATGGTGCTGTACCATTAAGATCCCTTGTGGTGTTGAATAACACCATATAGTCCATTCAAATGTAGGGGCCACAAGGGGGTTTCTGGCGTGGGTAGGTGTTCTGACAGGGCACCATTTAGCAAATATGAGCTCCTATCTTTATATAGTTTCTTACTTTTCTCAGTCAATTAGATTGATTGTAATAATAAGTGAAAGCATTAGTTTATTCATTGTCAATGTCTTGCAAGGTAGGAAAGGCAATTGTCCCTTTTGCCCTAATAGGTGCACCTGTGTGGAAAGGGGATGGAAGTGTGGTCAGAATGTAATCATAGGTAACTCTCTTGAAGAACATATACTGTATGTAGAATTGAGGAATTTTAATGGCAACTTTTCAAACAAATAATATACACCTCAAAAAGGGAAACATATTTAATATATTATTTAAAAAAAAAATTGTATGTGTCTTCATAATATTCTTTCTGAATTAAAAAAAAAAGGAAAAGTTAAAAATTGACATTTCACAAAGGGGGTCAGCCTTATCAAAATGTTGAGCAATTTTTTACTGTGTGTAGGCTGCAAATAAATATACGTACAGTATGTCCTGATTTGAACAATTTGTGTGTGCTGGTTGGTGACAGTTCTGCTCTTTTGGCTTCAATGTTTATCTCTGTCCAATAATTTGCTTTCGCACCTTCATATCAGGGCTCTTAACTCTTACATTGATATTTGATGTTTGTCCTTTTCCTGCCTCTTTATCCATGCTTGTTATTTATGTCATTACAGTCTCCTCTCTGCTATTCTCTCTCTTGCTCTGTCTAGGTTTTGCTATGAACTGCCGATCTCACAATTTATGTTCCAATTGTCCCTTTTTGCTGCCCAGCTACCCAAAGTAGCCCTCGCTGGCAGCTCCTGTGCAGGCTGCATGAGCAGCGGCACAGCTCTTGTAAAGCCTTTCATTTCATACAATCCAGAATGGCTTTTAATGAACGTTAGTGTATTTGAATGTTCCCGTGACCTAATGATATCACAATGATGTCTGCATCTAGAGCCAGGGGTGAGCAAACTTTTTATGCCGAGCCCCCCTTTTTATCCATGAAATTTCTCGCCCCCCCCCCCTGCCTGATGTAATCAAAATCACTTGGAAAAAAAAAACCCTTTATTAAACGGTATACAATGTAAATACAAATATGTCTAAGGCCGCGCGCATAGTGCCCGCAACAGCGACGTCACCCGTCGCCGCTAGCGAAAGTTGTATTTCGCTTTGTGTCGGCGGGGGCGACCAGGCCATTGATTGGTTCAGGGGCTGTCACGAGGCGACAGCCCCTGAAAAATCAAATATTGCCGGCTTCAAAAAATCGCGTCGCCCCATCGCGCTTACTATAAGGGCATGCGGCGGTGACGATGCATTTGTTTTCGGGCGACGTTGCGTCGCTGACACTATAAGCGCAGTCTAAATACTTACATACTTCAACAGCTCGCTCTTGCAAAATTAGGCTGCGTCCACGCTGCTGCTGAGAGCGGTGACATCACCAACTCTCCAAGCATGAGCACAGGGTGTCCTGCATAATTATGCAAGCACGAGCGGGGAAGTGTTTACACTTTTTTTTTTATTATTTCTTTTGCATGTCATTACCCAGAATCCCTGGCTGCAGTGGAAGCACTGTTTGCTACGCGATAATGGGAAATACAGGGTTGCAGACCTATCTGAGACATGCAAATGCATCCACAAGTGGTATTTTTATTTACTGTTACTGGTAAGCAAATACTGATATTGCAAGAAGAAAATGGAAAGATAGGATCTCACCACAATTGTTGGAAGAGATAAGATATACTTGTTGAATGCATTAAGTGGGTCACAGGGGGTGTCTTGAACCAGCCGTAGATACCCTATTCTATATTCCCTCAGAAGCTTCCAGTTTTTGGTCGTGGCAGTCTCGCTGCGACCAAATCACCGCCGGCGCTTGTCTGAAACTTATCTCACTGCCGGGACACTCAACCATCGTCCGCTTCGCCGCTAAAGTAAATCCGGAACCTTAACCTTACCCTAAACCCCCTAATGTTAACCCCTAATACTAACACTACCCTAAAACCTTAACCCCTTACCCTAAAAGCTCTTTCATCACTAAAACCCCTAAAGTTATCCCCCTACCCTAACCACTAAAGTTAACCCCCTACTGCTAAAACCCCAGAAGTTAGCCCCTTACCTTAACCACTAAAACCCCTAAAACTTGCCTTATTGTCGAAGTGGCTGGTGGCGGAGGTTCCAGCAGCGGCGGAGGGTCCATCTGCGGCCAAACACCTGCCATCATTTGGTCACGGTGAAACTGTCGCGACCCATTCCATCCAGTCATGCCTACTGTTGGAGACACAATTACCTTTAATCACTTGGTTTAGAAAAGGATTTGATAGCTACATTTTGCAATCCAGAAGTAGAATAAAGCAGTTCTTAATGTGCTACATTAGTTGTGATTTGTCCAAACATTTACAATGAAAGTTAGCCCAGGTATTGTTATTTTGATGGAGATTACCAATACATTTGTGTTCCTTGGCATTTTGAATCAAAATCCGAAGATAAACACAAAATAAGCTTTCCCACACTGCTACTGCTCAGCATTACCATAGAGCTCTCTGTTGTAGCCACTTTTTTCAGGAAAACCAATTTAAAGTGTGGAATCAATGTACCAAGAAGACAGCAGAAAAAAATGACCTTATCAGGTCAAGGTCAGATCCTTGTTAATGTGTAATATGTTTGCGTTGGCTTCTTGTAGTGTTTCTTTAACCTCTTGCCAATGCACTGAAATCCAGACCCCTTCAGTGTTGAGAGATAGGCTTTCTAAAACTAATAATCGTGCTGGCTGACTTAAAACACAATTTGCTGACTGATTAGAGTTTAAGTGTATAGAAATATTATTTGATGTATACCATTGTTAATATTTCTCCCGTATTTGGGATTTAAACTTGAAAATTCAAGTACTTTTAAGTGATGTAAGATAGGAAGATAAGGGGCAGAAATTAGTAGCTAAAGGCATGAAGTTGAGTAAAACATTCACTAGATAGGGTCATGTAGAGTTTAAAATATCACACATATTTTCTTTGCGAGTTACCTTTCCTCCTGTCTCACATTTCTGTTACACTTGTTAAGTGTGGGAATGGGGTACCTTTGATTATGTACAATGATCTGAATTTGCTGTGTCCCACTTGTTATGAATAAGTTACTGTAAGAAGCACCTTATGTAAGCCCGACTGTTTCAGCCTTGGTTTTGTTTAAGCAACTAGTTAAAATTATGGTCATGTGAAGGAATATTTAAAAGAAAATATAAATATGTATAACTACCTCAAAGCTCCTTCAAATATTTAGGTCACTTTGCTTAAGATAGAATTGGATTTTTCCCTGGGGGACATAAACTCAAATTAATTATACATAAGAAGACAATCTTTTCCTTATAGTTTAAAGTTATTTGGGCATTTGAGGTCGTTTTCCATGGTCTTCATGAACAAGCCTGTTAGAAGATCATGTATTTAATTATTTACATGGAAAATGTGTACCTCACAGCCAACGTTTACCCTCCCTTCCCCCCATTTATTTTGGATCGTAATGTCAATTTATTTGAATAGAACTTAATGCAAATTCTAGAAACCTTTAGTATATTTGAGTAAAAAAAATCTGACGTCACTTTTGGTCATATTTACTAAGCAGTACTATTCCAGAAGTCACCATCCGGCCCATTTATATGGGACATAAAGTGTCTTCTGGTGCCCAAAGGTGGCTCATGGAATAGCACCACTTATGAAATCTGGCTTTAGGTGCCTACAGGTGAACCAGCACATCTGCATGCTTCTTTTCCTTGGCAGTAGATGATTATGTAACAAATTGCCTTTCCTATTCCCTGTGTAGCACCATTGTTGGTATACGCCTTGCTTAAGGGGTTAATCGTCCCTAGAGCAGGGTCAGCTTTAGGCTTTGCGGGGCCCAAGGCAGCACGCTGACAGCGGGGACCGTCTGTAAAAAATAAATAAAAAGGGAGTGAGGGACGGGTACTTAACCTGGACCAGCAGCCCTCCCCTGGCAGTGTTGTGGCGTCATGTCACGTTGCTATGTGACGTCACGTTGTTCTGTGAGAGGTGGCCCGCTGTGGAGATGGTAAGAACGAACACACCCATCCCCCACCTACCTCTCTGCCGGTTTAGGGGCCTCCTGGCGCAGACAGGAGGGAGAGGAGGAAGTTCGGGGCCCCCGAGGATGTAGGGCCCAAGGTGGCCACCTTGTTCACCTTGACCTATGACTAGCCCTGCCTAGAGGGGTTAATTGTATGGGTAGTTACAATTTTATTGTCTCTATCCATCACATGGTGTAGGATGACAAGGCAGAGCCTAGCCACACCCATCTTCTAGCTAGAAGGTGCCTAGTGATGTGATAAAGTAATGTTATTTTGTAGAATCCAAACCACTCCCTGATTAGCCATAGTAATTAGTGATGTCACTATGGGGCATATCTAGTGGGGATGGAATCTCCTAGTTCAGATCCCAGGAGGAGACCAAGATAGGGGATCCCAATGTAAATACTGTAAGTCTTGTGAGTCTGGAACTGTGTGTTGGTATCAGGAACCCTTTGTTATTTTTTAGTTTAGGGAAAGTGTCACTCCTAAATACTGGGTTTTCCATGCGGTATCGCTAAACGCTTTCGTACGTCACTTAATAAGCTCATTTTACACCACTAGAATGTGTTACAGTTGGTATTAAAATCCCTTCTATTTACTTCCCCACCCTGATCATACAACCAAGTACAACATTAGCCAGTTGATTTGTGTTCAAGAAAAAAAAGTGTACTCCAAATATAGCCAACTTTAGGCATTTTGCAAAGAAATTTGTGATCACTGTAATATTCTTTTTTTCAGCTAGATATGCAGCAATATGTGATGCTTATCATGGGATTTATGCTGTTACAAAGTAACTTGCGTTTGAAATGTATTAACCCTCTTGAATTTTGAAATAAAGATTAAAGGTCACAATTATACAAATGTATTTTTACTGCACCATCAATATGCGTTGCTAAGTGAAGCTTCAATTTTGACTTTATACCATCACATTTTAAGTTATGGTGGGTGAAAAAGGCAACCTCAACCGTATAGCATATTTCAGGCAAAAGGTGGCGCAGTGTGCTCATTTGCGTGCCATTTCCCAGAATCCCTTGCTTCAGTGGAAGCACTGTATGCTAGGTGATAATGGTGAAAGGCAGGGTTGTAGATCTGTCTAAGACATGTGAAAGTGCTCACAAGTGATCTTTTTATTTGATATATGTATGTTTATATAATAATGTAATTGGCTTCTTGAAACAGATTTAATGACCCTTGAAGGGGCCATTATGGCCTGTGAAAAATTAATTTGTATAATGGCATATATGGTAATACTTTGTACAAACAATCAATTCTTGCCCTGCATTTTTTGACTGTTTAGCTAATGAAGGTATCACACTGGGGGATACAGGGAAGGAGTAGGGGGCGGCACGGTGCCTGTGATCAACAAACAAAAGAAATTAGATGAAGAATGTAAAAACTGCTCCCCATGGGAAATGTCGAATATTTCGGAACAATCAATGACAAACATTTAATATGTTATACGTATTTCTGCCGCTAAACATGTCAGGACTACCTCTAACATTTGCAATATGGGCAATGCCTTCATATTCTCTAAGTCTTTCCAGCAGTGACTGGAAAAAGAAAGTGAAAATATAAGAACCACAGGAAAGGATATCCTGACACAACAGTCATACTCTAGCTATAAACAAATCTATAAGCAGTAATAGAATTCTTGCTTTAATATGACCAGCTGCATTCCTTTGGTAGCAGCTCATCTTTGTGTAAGGCGTCGGACATGGTGCCTCGGGCCGCGCTAATCCGCGCTCCTGCTCTGCCTCGCTTGCTCAAACTGGAGCTTTTTTGTGTCCTGGCAGTGAGCTCGCTTTGGGGGCGGGGCGGAGGTGGGGCAAAGGCGTGGCGGAGGCGGGGCAAAGGCGGGGCGGGAGGCGGGGCTAGTCGGGAGGCGGGGCTAGTCCCTCGCTCACGTGACCGCTCCTCTGCTTCCCTGAGCGGCAAATTTTAAATTTGCCTGTCTCTCCAAAATACCTGAGCATCCGCACGGATGCGGAAGCGTGCAGAAGCGGCTGCTAAAGCCGCGCTGATGACAGATGCAGGGGGTAAGTGCATCTGCTCAGCACGGCTCTGCAAGGCTCACCGTACTATGTCCCAGGCCTAAGGCTTTGGTCCCGCTGCGGTCGGCGGCGCGTGCGGCCGCGGACCACCAGCTGCTTGCCTCTGTTCTTGAGGTCCCCGCTGGCTCCTTCCGGCGTGGCTGACTGCGTGCTGTGACGCGTCAGCCAGCTGGAGCTACAAGGTGCTTGTGATTTCGGCAAGTGCCACGTCACGTGGCATGCAAGGGAACCAATCACGGATTGGATCCCAGCAGCCAATCTGATTCCCCCCGTTCCATTCGCCCTCCCGTTCCGATTTCCCCCCCTTATTCCTCCCCTGCTCCGATTCCCCCCGTTCCGATTTCCCCCCTCTGCACCAATCCCCCTTCCGATTCCCCTCCTGCTCTGATCCCCCTCCGATTTACCCCCCCGTGTGTATTTGTGTGTGTGTGAGTGCCTGTGTGTGTGTGAGTGCCTGTGAGCCTGTGTGTGTGTGTTTGTGCCTGTGAGTGTGTGAGGGTGCCTGTGTGTGTGAGGGTGCCTGTGTGTGTGAGGGTGCCGAGGGTCTGAGGGGCGGAGGGGGCGGAGGGTGCCGAGGGGCTGAGGGGCGGATGATGCCGAGGAGCGGCTGCAGTGCTGCGCTGTGGGGCGGTTACGCCCCATCACGTCATGGCCGCGCCCACCACCCTTTTTGGCCACGCCCCCCGCGCCGGAAAAAAATTCACCGCAGATCGCGGTGCAGTGAATTGCACGCGCTGCCGGCAAGCAAGGCGGCCGTGCGGGCACGTGCAGCGGGGCCTTAGCCTAAGATGGAGGACAGAAGTGTAATTCAGTGGATTCATAGGTTCTAACCTAAAACTGCAGCCAATCCCCCCTGCGGGGCTCTTTCATCAGCAAGTTATATATTGTGCATAACTCATCCTCTTACTGACGGGGAAGGGCAAAATAGTACTTATTTAACATCACTTTGGTCAGACTTCATTTATATCAGAGTTAAAAGTTCAGTAAATCAAACTGAAGCCTTGTTTATGAGGCGTGTGGAAATGTGAGAGGAGAACACATTGTGCCCAGGGCAGGAGAAACATCTCTGTGATTTTCACACCGCAGAGCAGACATCCCGAGTACATGTGCTCAGCGGATAACAGTCATGGGTGCAGCAGTTCCCTGACAACTGCTCACAGTGAAGTTATACTGTAGAAAATAACAGGCATGTGTGATTGAATTAACAATGGCAAATTGTTAAGTGTGGGGAAATTAAATGTCATCTAGGTAACATTGTGTCTTTATGGATAAGTGCCCCTGTTCAATAAACTGGGAAAATGTTATTCCTTGTTTGGGAATATTTAAGCTTGACTAGTTAGCTGAAATCTTCCCAAGCAAGGGGAAGGCGGCATCACATCGTACTGACATAGAATTGGATCTGAAAACAAGCTTCAGCACACTAGCCCCCTTAACAAGAAATGCAGTTAGGGATGCGATAAAATGAAAACAAAACATGTACAGTATATGCATTCTGCCATTTTAAATGTATTATTATTTCATGATGTTTAAAGCTTAAGCCAGATGTCTATCTCTGAACATCACACCGACAAGTGCCATGAAGCCTGCAGTATGTATTACTTTTTATATAGCAGCCACAGGAACAGGTGCATGTAGACAGCATGTTTTCCCTTACAGCAGCTCTTTTACAGGGGTGCTCAAACTCTTTTCCCTGTGCCCACCCTGCCTGCTCTCACCCCCTGCTCACGCACCCCCCCAGCATTAAATGACGCACCAGGGTCATGTGATGTTACGTGACCCCACTGCGTCATTTGGCGCCGGTTTGCCATGGCGACGTGTCGCTGGAAAGGTAAGTAAAGTTACAGAGGCCTTAATTTAAATGCCTTCGGGGAAGCGCGGGTGGCCTCTGTAACCGCCATGCCTCCCCCCCAGAAAATCTCGCGCCCCCCAATTTGCGCACCCCTGGCTAGAGCAATGCTGAACATTGCCAGCATCATGTAAGCACATTATAAGACCCATTGTAAGCATTACCATTTGAGTCACTTCTTTTAGAGGGAGAGTTTTTATTTTGCCTGTCCACAACCTCGTCTAACACAACCTTCTTCTCCTCTTATCACATCGGTCCGTGCAGTCACCGTTACCTTACTATAACCACTTTTTTTTTGTATTAGATTTTTATTCAAGCATAAGGTTCCTGTGTGACATTTGCTGTTAAACATACCGCAATCTGAAAATACCATGCACATTACAAACGTATGTTCTTTTGCTGCTTTACATTACACATTTATCATGCTTTAAAACAGGGGGGCGCAATCTTTTTCCCCTGCGCCCCCCTGCTGGCTTACCCCCTCTTCTCGCGCCCCCCCTCCCCTCTTACCTTGATTCAGACGTCCTGGCGTCATGATGTCACGTTGTCATGGCAATGTGACGTCACATGACCCTGCGGCATCATTTGATGCTGCGTTGCCATGGCGACGCTGTCACGGTAATTTATGACAGGATATAATATACACCAAATAACTGGGTTGAACTGAACACGGCTTAGATATAATAAAATAATTCATTCCTTAGATAGATGAACACAGCAGATGATACAAATAACAAACAAGAAATACACTAACTAGGGAGTGGGAATGACGAAGTAATCAGGAACTCGATTAGCAATTCATCAGCAATCAGGCATCAATCAGTTGGTATAAATGAAGACAATGGATATAGGGCTGACACCACTTTATATATCATTTCAGTCCTATATCTACCATTGAGTGCAGGCTATTGGAGAACAATTACCTGCACCCAATCTGTAACGTGGGAACATTAATAACCCATGCCCCCCAGCTAGTTGGCACATGCGAACTTTGGGCCCTGGGGGTCTCATTTCTGTAACACCACACAAAAGTCAGGGCACCGACAAGTCTACCAGATGGGGTATCTGGTCAGGATACTCTTTGTTTGTAGGTGGGAGTTATAGCACTTACAAACCACTCAAGCTCTGCATTTCTCCGCCCTAATGTATACAGCTAGGGTGGCTGAGCCTTTGATCAGGGGGTCTTTTGTAGACAATAGGACACCCCCCTGACCATTAACATTCCATAGATTGCAGGAATCTTCGCGGGCTTTTATCCCCGCTTTGAAACCCAGTAGTTTTTAATATTAAGACATATTAAAATAATCCGTTCTGTTGGGCCGAGCGGGTTGAAACGGGCCAGTCTTTCATGCCGGGAGTGACTCCCCATAGTTGCCAAGTTTCAGCTCGCTGCGACCTTCCAGACCGGAGATACACAAATGCAGTTTAATACATTTTTTAATTTAATACAGGATTGTCCGCTTTAAAATGAATCTCTGCTTTTCACTCATTTCCTATTGAAATCATCGGGCTCCGCCGCCATGGGCTTTCAATAGAGCAACTCCACCGTTGAAGTCAATGGGTTCCGCCGCCATAGACTTTCAATGGGGCAACTCCACCATTGGCATCTATGGGACTTCTCCGCCATAGCCTTTCAATGGGGAACCGCCGCCATTGACGTCTATGGGAAACATCACCAATTTTTACCGTTGCCCGCACTCCGTCTGGTTGGTCGGAGAGGGTTGGGAATGGCCATGCATTCATGCCGGAACCGTGGCTTCATGCGACCCAAATCCCAGCCCTCTGGTCCGACCAGAATCGGAGATATGGGCTTCCAATTTTCATGGTTTCGGACTCAGCCGTTTTTTGCGCTGTTCTCTCCTCCGCCATTGAAGTCAATGGCGCGACCCTCTTAGCGCGCGCGACCCTTTACGGGGGTCCTGGATTCTCGGACCCGGTGGTGGTCGAGTGTGGGGAGGCCTAGGAGATAGGGTCAAAAAGAATTTTATTTCTAGATGCCCCAGAACCTAAGGTTCCAACGCCAATTGTAGTTGAACTTGACTGATAGTGATAAAAGCTCTTTTCAAAGACAATGTATTCGCTTTTGCGGTCTGCGGTTTGGATGGCTGCCAACCCGTTCCTGGAGGTCGGCGTCGAGGAATTCACATTGAAGTCAATGGGCCCATTGACTTACAATGGGAAACCGCCGGTCCTCCTCTCGGACGCCACCTGCTGGTCTTTGCTGGAAACAGGTCCAAAACCGCTGGAGTCGCCATTGGAATGAATGGAGCTGCAATGGCGACCTACCGGACCCTGCAAAATGGAGCCTGAAAAGGCGGGAACATGGAACAAAGGGCTATAATCACTTTCTAACTATTAACCCTTTTCCTCTCGGATGGATCCCAGTGTGTGTGTGGTGCAGACACTGACATGGTGACAATACATGATAACAGGGGAATACACATTTGGAGGTTGCAGCAAGGTAAAAACCACATTCCTGGACCGCGGTCCAGTTAACCCCTTGCCTCCCTGGTGAGGTCAGGGGGAGCCATATGGGGTGCAACCCCTTTAGTATCCCCCTCTCCCTCTACAGACGCGTCACCAGAAGTATCTGAATCAAGGTAAGTAAAGGTTTACAGAGTCCCTGCAGCTCCCCCGGCATTCATTTACATGCATTCGGGAAGCGCACGGGGCCTCTGTAAACCCCGCGCCCCCCTCGCAGCGACTCTCCCCCCCACTTTGCGCACCGCTGCTTTAAAATATTGTAAGGGTAAAAAGCTTAATAGATAACGGTGAATATCTGGGACGCAAGAGCTCTCCCTTATAGTATCTGTCCGTGGCAATGAGTAGGTCTAACGAATGATGCTTCCAGATCGAACCCTCCGAAGCGTTAATCCTTCGGCGCCGAGATCACCGCAGGTACGTGACCGTAGCATGCCCCGGTGTCCCGAAAACAGTAAGTCAGTATCATGTCACTGGTTATCAACAGCAGACTGGATCAATAGCACTGCTGCACAATGGCTTCTGGCCGAGGAAAAGGGGAAAAGCCTATTATGAATTCCATGGGAAGAAGAGCAATCAATTTAGCAAGGCAAGGGAAGAAAATTACTTCACAGGGTCAGGCATATCTTGTATGCAAATGATTAAATGCTGCATGTTTATATTGAAATGTGTTTTTTCCTTTTATTGGCTGCACTAACAATCACAGATTATAGCAGGGGCAACCCCTTTAATCTTTTTTTAGATTAGAGCGCAATCTTTTTTCCCTGCCGGCTTTTCATCTCTCTCTCTCCGCGCCCCCCCCCCTCTTACCTCGGCTCCGCCGTCGGCGTATGACGTCACATGATCTCCCAGCGTCATTTGACGCCACATTGCCATGGCGACGCATCTCCAGAAGCCACGGAAGCCAAGGTACGTGCAGTTTACAGAGGCCTTCGCCGCTTCCCCGGGACTTAATTTAAGTGACTTCGGGAAGCGTGCGGGACCTCTGTATAGCCTGCGCCCCCCGCAGACAAACAATCTCGGGGGGCGTGCGCCCCACTTTGCGCACCGCGGATTATAGAAACAGAAAATATCACAGTATCCTTACCGGGCATGCTGTGTTCTCACTCGGGGGTGGTGGGGAAGGGTGAAGTCACTGAGGTCCATTGTGCCATAACGCGCCTGATCTGGCGTTAACTACCACTGACTTAATTGGATCTGGTGTATTAACCTGCAGACTATAGTGAATCTCCCTGCAGGTTACAGAAAGAAGGATTTATCAATTATATAATTTATGATGATTTTCAAGTATACAAGTACTGTATACAAGAAAATTGAAGAGGATTAATTATAAACGGCTTTTTGGGCGGGCTCCTAGGCAAAAAAATTCAGGGCCCCATTAATATTAATACTGACTGTAATTTTTTTCTCCCTCCCCTATCATCTCCCTGATCCTCTCATCATCCCTCCTCATCATCAGTCCCCCCATCAGCTTCCCCCTCTCCCCCTCAGTTCAGCTCTCTCCATCAGCTCAGCTATCTCTCCATCAGCTCAGCTCTCTCTCTCTCTCTCTCTCTCTCTCTCTCTCTCTCTCTCTCTCTCTCTCTCTCTCTCTCTCTCTCTCTCTCAGCTCAGATCTCTCTCTCAGCTAAGATCTCACTCCCCCCTTCAGCTCGGCTCTCTCTTAACTCAGATCTTTCTCTCTCCCCCCTTCAGCTTAGATCTCTCCCCCCCCCCCCAGCTCAGCTCTCTCTCTTTCTCTCTCAGCTCAGATCTCTCTCTCAGCTCAGATCTCTCTCCCCCCTTCAGCGCGGCTCTCTCTTAACTCAGATCTCTCTCTCTTCCCCCTTCCGCTGAGCTCTCCCCCCCCAGCTCAGCTCTCTCTCTCTGCTTCAGCTCTCTGTCTCTGCTTCAACTGTCCCTCTGCTTCAGCTCTTTCTCTCCTTCAGATTCTCTGTTCAGCTTTCTCTCCTTCAGATTCTCTGCTTCAGCTCTCTCTCTCTCTCTCTCTCTCTCTCTCTGTCTCTCTGTCTCTGTCTCTGTCTCTGTCTCTCTCTCTCTCTCTCTCTCTCTCTCTCTCTCTCTCTCTCTCCCCAGCTCTTTCTCCCCCCAGCTCTTTCTCCCCCCAGCTCTTTCTCTCCCTCCCCCCCAGCTCTTTCTCTCCCTCCCCCAGCTCTTTCCCTCCCCCAGCTCTTTCTATCCCTCCCCTCAGCTCTTTCCCTCTCCCCCCAGCTCTTTCTCTCCCTCCCCCCAGCTCTTTCTCTCCCTCCCCCCAGCTCTTTCCCTCCCCCCAGCTCTTTCTCTCCCTCCCCCCAGCTCTTTCTCTCCCTCCCCCCCAGCTCTTTCTATCCCTCCCCCCCAAGCTCTTTCTCTCCTCCACCACCCCCCCTCCCCCCCACCAGCTCGAAAGACTTCCGGACCAGACAGCTAGAGGGCGCTCCTTTCCTGCCGTCCTCCTCTGCCTCTAGTGATGATTAGAATTCTGGCACATCCATTAACATGGGGGGGGGGGGGGGGGGGGACGCATACCATCTCCCCCCTCCTGGGCTCCAGCTTCGCCCCTGGTTTACACACATACACACCTTCATAATTGTGAATATTACTTTGACATGCAAACTGCATATTTCAGTTTTGATTCAATTCTCGTTTTCTAACAAGCAGCCCAATACTTTTTCTACTCTATAGTTTATGTGAGTCATACTACGAGTAAGGAATATCATACTGACAGGAGTAAAGAAAGAATCCCTGCCTCGGAATAGCGTTTATACACGTAGCCAGAAAGCTAAAAGATAAATAAAATGTGATTTATACATAAACAAAAACCAGCATGTTAAGCTCAGGAATCTTTTTGTAATGACGTGTACATATACAGTATGGGGAGAATATCTCTGCCTATCTGCTGTAGCATTTCCTATTGTACTTTGTGTCACTTGCCGGGGATGCATTACTTCTGTGATGCTTACCTCAGATTTTTTTTATACTGGAGGCCTATTTCCTGGAACTCCCACGTCAAAAGTATGGCTCTCTAGGGGTGAGCTAATGTATTTGGACTTTGATCAAATACAATCCATTTTTCTACTACCAGTACATTTTGAGCATTCGTCCAGCAAGGATCTGAGTCATTAATATTGTGACATTTTATGGAGTAAGTAATGGTGATAAATATTGTTGCAATAAAGACCTAATTTATCACAGTTGGATTTGGATGTATGGGGAAGAAATGAAGATATCACGCCACAAAAGGGATATTACATAAGACAATTTAAGGACATTATTTTTGTTACAGAAATCAAATTATCTTTCTTAATTCATTATGCATCTAATATTTTAGATGAGCACAGGATCTGCATATCTCATATAAATAGATATCTTCACAAACAGTGGAAAATAAATAATAGCCTAGTTTTACGACCCTTTATGTTTTAATACAGGTTTCTTAGCTATTTATGTATTGCTCACGGCACGGCTTTGCTTCACGTGTTATTATTGCTGCCAGAGGGACTCTGCAATTGATTGTACATCTCTGCAGCATGGGGAGGGATTAGTGTGGACAATTCTCTCTCTATTCGCTGCTAATAACAACATCTCAACAGATCTGAAGAGAACGTAGAATGAAGATCGCCTAAACTACTTATCACGTATCACAATAAAGCCATGCAGGGGTTAAAGAATAGGCGCCGTCCAGCAACCAAAGGGTTAACTTTCTTTTTAAAAGAATCCTTCAGTATTAAGTGATAACTTTTTTTTATTTGGACTAACAATTTCTAGCATGACAAGTTTTTGAGAGTTCTCTCTCTTCCTTAGGTCAGCAATGCTGATTTACACACATTCCACACAGATGTAAAGTCAAAGATAGCAATCTAATACAGATGAGGCAGAGAAGGATCACGCAGAGAGAATAGTAAATTAACACAGGTAGCAGATCTCTTTCTATCTGCTGTGGGAAAGGAGGGACACTCTATTAGTTATCATTACAAATTAACATTAAGTAAGATCATTCACACTGAGTATATGATACAACCCACACTAATACAGGGGTCTAGTACAAATCTGTAACAGGCAGAAGTACTCGTGTGTGTGACAATATAAAATATGAGAAGATTGCAAATATCAGATCATTTGTTTCCCTCTGAAGATTAGAAGTGGGACTGCCACCAACGATGTCTATTTATTCGTCAGGCGTCTCTGAATATCAAGGTGTGGGTATCGTCGCTCTGGTTACAGGGAGAAAGTTATGGAGTATTTAAAACCTTTGGATTACATTACACTTTAACAGAGGCTCCAGATTTAAATGTGCCAGTGATAAGTGGGAGCTAAAACACTCTCAGAGGCCTTTGGAGGCCATCTGGTCTTCGTCAGAGAGGAAAAGAGTGGGGTTTGTCAATCTATAGTTGGAATCCATTCAGAGGTGTGTTATATCTATAACACGTGGATTTTCCTATTTCCTATTTCATGACCTCTTGAAGAACCTAGTATTATTCCTTGGTAATGTATAAGGTTTTCTGTTTTACTATTTTTTTTCACTTGTGAAAACTTCATTTATATGTTGTATGTTGTTTTTTTATAATCTTTCTTTTCTGTATCAAGCACTGTACATTTTTGGTAATCTAAAATCAGTAATCCTTTGAAGAGATTGAGCACATTTTCTGACACACAGGTTTTGTTTTAATGGCTTATTTTTCTAGTATAAGAGGAACCGAGGACTCATGAGGTGTAAGCCCTTAAATTAATCCTGCTTGTGGCAGTGTAATTGGGTTGTAGTGTGATGACTTTTGGGGCATCAGTGCTCATTTTTAGTGCACAGCGGGGAGTTGAGTGAGACAACTGGAGGACTGGTTGTTTTTAACCTCTTTCACATATACACGTGCACGCATGTACGTGACAACATGTACGTTCTGAGCTTTTGGTACAACACATCCTATTGCTGTACATGCGGACATATTGTTTATTTTTATTCTTAGTATTTTACAAAAAATGTCTACACTTCCAAATAATACAATGTGTACAATAGTGCACAGTATACAAGTTAATAACTGGAGTTTAAAACATGGACATAGATATAATTGATCCCAAGAGAAGGAGAGCAGTGGTAAAATATGCACTGGGCTCTCCCCAGGGATACCAGCATTTGTCAGACATTTCATAAAAAGCTGCTGAAGCTTGTTTGGCTCAAACAGAATCTGAGTTGGGAGGCAACTGTCACAGTTTGAATCCCCGCCAGCAAATTAATGAGTAGACAAAAATGTTACATAAAGCAAAAGTGTTGTTAGTGTTCTGAAACAACAGTCAACAAATTGATGTCAGATGGATTTTCAAAACTGGAACAGTATGGGGGTCATGGCACAGTATGAAGAATTGTGCAACACAATATTGCCTTTCCAATGCCTTGATAATACCGCTGTCAAAAGGGCCGACAAGGAAAGCAATGCTGGCCCTTCTGGTAGCAAATGGGTTAAATGTCTGGTGAGGAAATCTGATTAACACCACTCCCCAGAAAATCACTGCATTATCAAGTCAAGCAAAAACATCATTGTAATATCAAGGAATGAACTGAGGTCACATTACCGGCAGAGAAATAAATCAATTTTTATATGTCTATTACAGTTGAGTGGCTCCATGTTTTAATCACTATACTTGTGTTATTAGCTGGTGAGCAAAGAAGAGTAAAGCTGTTTCTCCCACAGAGAAAATGTATTTGGGCTATTAGCATTTGTCAAGATTTCAAGGATAGGTGGCTCAAGAATAGCTCATTTCAAACATTCTCAGTGTCTGGTCTCAAATTAATTTGTATTATTGCAGCTTACTGTAATATAACTTCACAGGTCTGGGTAAAGGGATACACTTTACAATTTATGCGCTGCATACATTTAAAACATTTTGTTTAAATTATGTTTATTGCTTCCAACAACTTGCTGCTGCGCCAGAATATTATGGCTCTGTGCCCTGCTACGGGAACTACACTACATAGTACTATTTCTGGGTTTGCATTTTGCACTTTAGTAAATAAATACATTTATTTAAGACCATCTGCATTATACAGTATGGGTTGTGCAGATGTAGTAAGACTTACTGCTCCGAGCGCCGGGGACGAACAAGCAAAAGCCCGCGGTGCTGGGGACCGAGCCTGCCTCAAAAGATCATGAAATTGTAGTCGCAGGATAAGCAGAACATGAATGCAAAAGCACTTGTAAAAATTGGAAGCTACTTACATTTAGATCAACAGAAAAGTCTTGCAGCTTGAAATGTAACATGACATACAGTATGGAGAAGGGAAGTTGGATGGATTATTCATTCTCATAGCGACACCTCCAGAAGTCTGCAGGAAGTCTGCAGTCAGGAAGACTCTCATTCTTTAAGCTCTTATTCCAAAACCAACATCAAAAAGTGACTTTGCAGGGGAAAACTGTATGCAAAGCTTATAACTAGCGAAACATTAAGTCTACAAATGATAGTACTTTTATTTTGGTTCTTATTATCTCATGTGTTGAGATTTAGGTCGTGATTATACCAAAATTGGCCAACGGTGTTGCGGGGCGCGACGCCGCGCTGCTCAAAAACAAATTGCAGCAAACCAATAAAAGCAAACATACTTTGCGCGACGTGTGCGCCGCCTGGAGCTGCAGGGCGGTAGACGAGAGCAGACTTGAGAATTTGTTCTTGACAGGCGATGGCCGCGTCACGTGAGCGGTTCTGCAAATGAGGGCGAACCGCTCACGGCCACGCCTCCCTATCTCCTCTGCTTGACTCCTGCCTGCAGTTCACGTGCCGCTCGGTGGGATCGCCAGGATGACATCACTGGATCGTGTGACCGCCCAGCCGGAGCTGGTATAATCGAGGCCTAATGATGCACACTTTGTGTTCCCATGCACTGTCGGCCCTTCTTGTGATTCCGAAGTTACATGATACTAGGTGTATGTGAGGGATACAGCAGTTTCCTTTTCAAGTTCCAGTACCCTCCAAGGACATCTCTCCACTCTACTGAAGGCTCCTCCCAAATTCCTTGGGATGAAGTATTTACAAACCTGCAGTCACTGGGATAATTATACCAACCAGTCTTTCTCTGGAACTGAGAAGAGTGTTTCACAAAGAGATGATAATAAAGATGAAAAAGCAAAAATAAAAGTGATATGGAAGGAAATATAACATAACATTTTTGGATTTCCTCAATTGGACTATTTTTAAGTAATTATGGGAGAGGAGAGCTGCAAGATGTGTTCAAGAAACAGAATTCTCTCGCTGATGTACTAGACTTGCTGCAAAGAGAGAAAAGCATTCTGACACTTCAGAAATGCTACTAAGCTTTTATCCAAAGAAGAATGGAGAGAGAAAGCTATTTGCGTAAACGCTTTGGAACTGTCGTCATAGAGTTCGCCTGCAGAGGGATGAAAGCTTGTCTGCTTTATCGCCAGAGTAAAGCAGCTCATGTTATTCAGTCATTTTGGAGAAAGAAGCAGCAAAGAAAGAAGTATGAATACTTGAAGAAATGTATGATTCTACTATAGTCCAATGTTAGGAAGTATCAGCAGCAATGAGGCTAAAGGTCTGGGAAGAAAGCTGCTAGTGTGATTCAGTCTGGATATAGATCCTACGTCAGCGGTGCGCAAACTGAGGGGGGGGGGAGAATTGCTAGGGGGGGGTGCCGGCGGTTACAGAGTCCCCACGCTCTTCCCCATGGCATTTAAATTAAATGCCGGGGGAGGCATAAGGCCTCTGTAACTCACTTAGCTGCTGCCTGCCGGGTCGTCGGCACTGTGTCACCATGGGGGTCATGTGACGTCTTGCGTCGCCATGGCAACACGCGGCAAATGTGACGTCACATGACCCGCGGCGTCATTTGACGTCGAGACATTGGGAGAGGGGGCGCGAACGCTGCGGCTCCAAGGAAGGGGGCCGCAGCTCAAAAAGTTTCTACGCCTCTATCCTATGTCATAACCAAGCAATCTCTGTGCTCCTATGAGCACATCTGCAATGCTGTTACAGTGCTACAATCTGCTTTCCACAAAACGCAGAATACAACAACCAAGTTACGACGGTGTAGCACAATAAAAATCCTGTCATATTACCATACTGTACCGACAAGCTCCAAAGTTGATTCCTTGCCGTAAATGCAGCCACTATAAAGATGCAATCTCTGATGAGAATGAGGCAGAAATGTATCCGCTATCGCATGCTGAGAAAGGCATCACTGGCTATCAGCAGTGCTTCCGTCGGAGTATATTAAACAGAGGCCCAAGTCTATAAATCTGTTGACTGTAAAAGAGAGGAGCCATGGGGTACAGTGGGAGATTATGAGAACTCCGCCAAGGTTAAAGTACTGGAGCTAAATAATGCTGAGCCAGACACAGATCGTTGTGCAAGTGACATGGACGAGGAGATCACGCGAAGCATGGAAGTACTTGTTGCCAAGCGAGTGAAAGAGGAGGTGGAGAAATGGAAAGATAAACTTGAGTAAGAAGTCCTCGCAAGCGACAAAAACGTGACGAACTAAAATGAATACTTGAAGAGATACTGGGTGAGTATGTAAGTTATAAAGACTTTGGCACCAGTCTTCTCTTTAATCACAACTACACATCACGGCTAGAATGTTGTACAGAGGTAGCGAAATACAGTGCTTTCTGCCCACAGGACCCGAAAATTGCACCAAAGGAAAAGTTGCTGGTGGAACAGGAAATGTTATTGGAAAAGAGGCTCCTGAGGAGAAAATTGTGAACAAGAGAATGGAGGTCATGCCATCTACAAGTTTCCCAGTTGCTAAGAGAGCAATGCAACCACTAGCATGGAGGAGAGCTGACTGGATTGTCCAGCCCCCCAAAACTTGAGGTGGACAACCAATTTCAACAAGTCTCAAGCTCGGAATGTACATTGATTGAAAAGGGTACAAAGTGAATTTACTATCTTCACAATTGAAGGCCAAGCTGCAATTTAGCCCGCTAAGAAAGATTTTCACAGGATCTGGTTTTAAAAGGAAAGGAGGAAGACAAGACTAAGGTAGAAGATGACAGGTGACAGAACAAGTACCTGTTTCATCAGAGTCTCTTGAAGCTACAGACGGAAAAGACAGCTCACCCTTTTCTCCTGGCGAGTCTATAGAGTCATTTCCTACAGAGAAAGTATTTGAAGGGGCCTTCTGATGATGAAAGAAGGAAGGCATTACACCCTGGACCTCTTTCAAAAGGTTGGGCACTCTTAAAAAGCCTCTAAAAGGGCCTTCAGAAAATAATAAAGAAAATGTTCTGAGGCATTTAATTGAGGAGAATAAGGTCCATGGATACAGCTGGATTAGACAGTCAGAAAGTCACAGAAATGACTGGTGGGAAGTCTGAAAACGTCTTCAATTGGAAGTCAAGAAAAAAAAACGGAAAGAGATTGAAGTAGGTTTTTCCAACAGTGATGCTGGTGCATGGTTATGGTGCACAGTCCGCTTCACAGAACAACGTTATGCAGGGGAGGGGGATATGTGTTTTTGTAGGTTGGAGAGAGCGTGCAGTACGTGTGCTTTCCAGCATGCATGTAGGTTAAACTCGTCTGGCTGGGCAATCTGCTGCTAGTTAATTGGTACAGAACTCATGACTGCTGGGGACACTGGTTGGTACTGTTCCCCAGGCCTGCCAGAAGTAGAGCCCACTGGGACCGCCTGAGACCCGCATTCAGGAGCAGAATCGCCATGAGAGCAAACAAGCCCTGGATGCAGCCCTGTCTTCAAGGAACTGGCGTTCCAACCCTGCTGAGGGAGCAAAGCAGATTGCAGTATACAGAAGGGATTGCCTTTACTCTCATGGGATAGAGTTCACTAACCACAGATACCTTAAGAACTTGATATTATATATGTTGCCATGCATGAGTGTATTGTCTAAAGCTCGAAATGTAACTAGCCAGCCAGCATGTTAGTCAGACACTGGGGTGTAGTTAGTTTCCCAAAGGGGAGTAGGTTTTTGTTTTATGAGTTGGTTTGCCTTAAAGGAACAGTGCACCTATTATTTGTTATGATATGGAGAATAAAACACTGAAGGTTAAAGCCTAAAACATACAGTTTGGACTCTTGCTGCCATGAGGCTGTCCTGCCACAGTACAACTAACTTTAAAAAAAATGTATGTGTCAGGTTTAATAGTAAAAAAAATGTTATTCTCCTTGTCAATGGCGTAGGTTTCTTTTTGTAATAGGATTGTCTGCACTTTTACACTCTGTATCTTTATTCAGCCTTGTTGAATGATAAAAAGCAAGAAGACTGTGTACCTTAATAGTATTATGGTACAGTAGTTCCTTTTTTGGCAATGTATTGCTGAGCGTAAAGCAAGCATATGACAGGCTGTAATGCTGTCAGTCCTGTATTTCTTTATTGATTGATGTATGTATTAAAGTGCTAGGTTTAGTGAAAATGAAGGGGTTAATTCCTGTCCATCTGAGAGGACAGGAAGATCTTCAGAGTATTATTTGTAGAGTTTGGGGCTGAAATAGTTGAGTAGTTCTATGCTTGTTAATCTCAGATGGGAGCACTGACAATAAGCTGACTGAGAGCTCAGACAGCACTATAAAGCATCCCTGCTATGTTAAACATTTTTAGGAGCTGTGCCCTGGCTGTACTACTTCCCTAATACTGTCATCTCAGCTGGCCTAATGGGAAGTGGATTTGAGGCATTCTCCCAAGGAGTACTTGGGAAGAGCACAATAGGAAGATTTTAGTTATATGAGGGGCCTATTCAGGTAGCTTCGATAAGTGACTTAACACTTAAGTGCACTTTCCAAGTGATTTTGCATATGTAACTATTCAGAGAGCTTCTATAACATGTCAAAATCACTTGGAAATGACTTTTTAACAAGCATTGGTACTCTGGCTCTGACAAGCCGTGCGATAACAAAAATGCAGAAACTTGCATTTTGTGCCAGCAACTGCTATTTAGGTAGCTTTGATCTGCACATCGCACCTTAAACCCGCATATTTTGTTTCCACCATGTAAAGGGTGGTGAGATCGGGTTTCCGATGTGCAGAAGAAGGCGTATATTTTATTTTTACTATGTAGGATTGAAGCCGGGAAGGGGGTCTCCGGAACTGACACACATTCATTTCAGCTCCGTAGACCCACTGCTTCAATCCTATGTAACCCATGTTCCCTCCACCCCCCCCCCCCCCGGTCGCAGATTGGACGTGTAGGGTGTAGTGAGGGCTGGCTACATGCATGTTGGTGGTGCATACCTGTGAGGAACAGGAGGGCCTGTGTCTCCCGCGCTGGTATTGGGGATAACAGGGACAGGCTTCTGGGGTGTATGCCTTCATCTAGTTCTAGTGGTGCAACGCTTCAATCTCTATAAGCCCCAGGGATATGGGGTGGAACCCTTACAGAGAATTCCCACTCAGGGAAGAGAGATTCCAGTCTCAGTCAGTTCTTTGTTAAAAGCAGCAATGTCTCTTTATTCTTTCTGTAGCAGCACACAGCAGATCAGGCACCACAGTTCATATCCAGCAGTGCTTCCAAATGTATACAGGGTCTTTTCCTCCACTCCTTCCCCTCCAGGCTGTACCCTTGCAGGATGGGCTGTATGGGGCTTCAATGCCCCCGGCACCCACCCTGAGGGTATTTCCTCTGTATGAGGCAAGATCCCCCCCCCCTCACCCCCTGGGCAGGGTGAGGGGCATTGGTCCACCACCCACGGTTTCTATCTGCTCTACTCAGACTGGGCCTGAGTTTCTCCTCCAAGCACACTGTTGTCACTCTCAGCATGACCTCTCAGTTCAGACACTCCAGCACTCTCTGCTCCCAGGACAGAACTCAACTACTTGTCACTTACAGGAACAGGCAGGACTAAGTTTAGACAGCCCCACCCCTCATGATGTCAGCAGGACCTCCCCTCTGTCTCAGGCCTGCACACAGAATCAGAGGCCTGCCTCCATCACTCAAGGCAGGGCTTGAAGCAGGGGGGGGGGGGGGGAAACCCATGATAACTACTGGCAGCCTGCCCTTAACAGGACTTACACCAGTAGGAGAAAGATATATAGCCCCCATTCCTTACCGGGGCTACACCTATATAGTAAAAATAAAATTACAGCCCACCTTCATTACCTTAGTGGCTAATCGCTAAAGCAATGAGGGGGTTAAATAGCACTGCCCGGTTTTTTGGTGGTAGAGGAGGTGGGTGAATTAAAGGTTGAAATGGAGCGCATTTGGAAGAAATAAGATAATCTTTCAAGGTAACCTTCCACTGTAATTGAAGAGGAAAGTTTTCAACTAGTGTATTTTGCATGTGCTCATGTATGGGTGTGAATTTTGGAACCTAGATGCAAAGATAATTCAGAAGCTTCAGGCAACTCAAAGTAGTATGAGGAGATCTACAGGTATGCTGGATATTACCCCGTGCACACCCCTGCCTGCTCTCCTCTGCGCCTCACGCTCCCCCACCCCTGCTCGACCCCGGCATTAAATGGCGTGCGGGGTCATGTGACATCACGTCGCCATGGTAACGTGACATCACGTGACCGCGTGGCATTATTTGACGCCGGGTTACCAGGAAGACACGTCGCAAGAAGGTAAGTGTAGTGTATTATAGAGGCCTCGCGCAGTCCCCCGGCATTTAATTTAAATGCCTGGGGGAGAGCGCAGGACCTCTGTAACTGCTGCACCCTCCCCCCCCCAGAAAATCTAGTGCCCCCCCCCCCCAGTTTGCGCACCGCTGGGTTAGAGCGCAAATTAAAGTCTGTGAAATGATTAAAAGGATGAAGAAATAAAAATAGCATTGGGCCAGACATATTGCAAGAAAAAAATTACTATTGTTGACCAAAGATGGTACTCAAGTGGATTCCAAGGAAAATGAAAAGAACAAAACAACGATCAAAAGTAAGATGGGAGGATGAAATCAGAAAATGTGTTGGAGCAGCATGGAGAATAGCAGCTTGCAACCACAGTACCTGGAAGATCATTTGGGAAGCCTTCATTCAGCAGTGGATCGACAAGGTCTGAAGATGATGATTATATATATTATATTCACGTAGTAGAATATTAAATAGAAGTAGGTCAGCACCCTTAAACCCAATAGAAATCTGTTTTATTTTCTATTGTGTTTATACTGTATAGTGCAGCACCACTACGTTCAATGAGGCATGGTGTTGGCTAGTGACTTTTTACTAAGGGGACATAGTTATTTTAAGGATGTTAATAAAGTGTTTCTTTGTATGCATTACCTTTAGTCATTCTGTGTTGATGTTTTGATTTACAAACCGCATCATCTTTAATGGTCAGACAGTTGGAGGCAGGTTGAATCACCAATTAGCTACTTTGAGTCAAAGTATAGTAACTTTCACAAGGTAGAAGAAAGTATGTCTTGAATCTTGTTCTCCCATTTCAATGATTCTGCTTTTACCACTATGATAAAAGTTGGGACACGCAGAGGTAGGATGAAGCCTGCTTGTGTAAAATACATATTTTGAACGGATGTCCAACAAGTATACGTTTAGCTGTTCAGATGGCCATCTATAAGTATTACTATCAAATAGCCAAATTCAGAAGATGGCACTGCTACTTTACAGTCCTGCATTCACTGCAAGCCTTAAACAATATGGTAGTGATCTGTATACAAATGAAGGGAATATACAAAAATAAAGAATGCTGCAGAATTCTGTTTACTCAACAATGAACACACGGTTTCAAGTTATAGTACCTACATTGGTCCTTGACAAATGTACATTTGTCAGAAGTCTGATTACTTTTAATGGACCAACATGAACGTTCTTGTAGATAAAATTCTAGAGTACAATACTTTGAAAAACATCTTATGTCTTATGTATTGTGCTGTTTGGAAGCTCTGCAAAGTATAATTGAATCATTAAAAGTCATTGCAATCTATGACACATTTACAAAGGGAATGAGAAGAAAATAGGGTGAATTACAAAGCCTTGAGCATCATAAGTGGAGCTTGCTTCAGTTGTCTGTATCAATTTGTGCAAATGGAATATGATTATAATACAGCAAAAGAGTGCATATAACAAAGGACAGACAATTTAAGTACAGTGCAGTCATATATTGAGTGTCTGCAAATGTTTTTTAATATGACAGGGTGATTTGGAGGTATAATATGCCAAATCTTCTCTCCCTCTGTCAATAAATCATCCAGACAGAGAGTGAGCAACTCAATAAATCTATCTACAAGAGATATTGCTAGAGGCAGTCACACTGCTGCACAATGTGCTTTTGGATTACAAAAAAATCTGTGTTAATGACCCAGCCACATAGGGAGTGTTTAAACAGTCGCTCCCACTGCACAGATACACTATGTGAGTCCAGAGTAACATGTCTCTTTTAAGTGTGCCTGTTGAAGTTAATCATGTTGGGTGCTAAAATAACATCTAGCATTCATACAGTCATTTTGGCAAGCTCACACGATGTGTACTGTATAATACTTAAAATCTGTAGTATTTACAGAAGTGCTTCTAATGTAACTCTCAATGTATTATTTCCTGGTAAAACATTCTATATATGAATGTATAGCCATACATGTCAATGGAACAATAACATGCTACTACAGTATTTATCAAGGAAGATTCTGACATTTAATGCTGCATTAAATATTTTTTTAAATAAACAATTATTATTTCATCATAAAATAGATTGTTACATTTATTTAGTCATTAAATGGTAAATCTGCCAATAAACTATGGTACTGAGTCTATGCAGTAGAGCTTCTATAGCTAGAAAAAAAGCATACTATACTGCACTAGATTTATTTTAGAAAGAAATTGTCTCTTTTAATATGATCTTTAAGCTTTGTAGCTAGGAACCTGAAATAAATGTACCCCTTGCCTGAAAACCCTCAGCCTTATATTTTAACATTATCCATTCAGCAGGTTGCCTGATGACCAGAGGGAATACAAAATCAAAATCAACTCTGTCATATTTAATATTGTTGCACCCGACTAATTTTGCCCGCCACAAATATATATGTAGCGCACTTTCCCCCACCCCCTGGGAGATGTGTGACTACGGTATATGTGTGGTGCTATACCTGTGACATATAGGAGATCCGAGTCTCCGCTGCTGGGAACCTGGGGTATACCTGAGTGATCATTCGGTAGCGCCTCCACCTGTAATGGGAATGACCCTGTTGCAGGACAATAAAGAATGCACACGTGTAAAGCATAACAGTTTCACTATACACAACATAAACCAATAATGAGAATAATATACAACCTCACAGAGTTCGCAGGGCCATAACCCCTCACTGTGCTTCCCCAACACCGTGTCCACACCCCTGTGGGGATTGCTCCAATGTACTGAGGTGCTCCAGGCACCGGACCATCCCAATGTCCCCCAAGAGCCAACACACCCAAATGTGTGAGACAGTGCTGCTCCACTAAAGTGTTGAGTTGGTGCACGTGATACGTTGGGTATCTGCCGGGTGTGTCCACACCCTGGCGCACAGATGAAGATGGGATCCACGGATCCGAAGTGCTGAACTGCGAAGCCTCCGCCTCTACGTTGGGTGGATCCCGCATGGACTGTCCCACCATGAAGAGAGTCTCTGTTATAGATGGGTAATCTGGTCCCAGATCACCTAAGGCCAGCGCAGCCACGTCCTAGCTTTGTCTCTATGGTCTGGCTCTGGACCACAGGCTGCAGTCACTGTGTGGCATCTCACTGTGTCCCTGACACTAATATTGCTAAGCAGGGCAGTGTCCCTGTCTAAGGGCAAGTCCCTATAGCAACCACAAACTATATGGGAGTCTGGGCCTAGCTGGGGCCTAACAGGAGGTATCTGGCCTAGTGCAGGTGTCACAGACACCCGCACACACAACCTACCCCTTGTCCCAGCTGCGACTAGCGTGGCTCGCAGTGCACCAAATGTATCCATTCTGTGAGCAGGGAATCTCTGCAGCCCTATTGGCTGATGCATGCCATGTGGTGTCTCGCCCCTATGCATTCTGGGGGCTGTAGTTCCCCACGGAGCCCTTTGCCTGTAATGGCCGCTGCAGCTACTGTGCTTCTGCGCATGTGCATGGTCTGTAATGGCCGCCGGGCTTTCAGTACCCTTCTAGACATGGGTAATGATACTGTGCATGCGTGCACATAGCAAAGATGACGGAGCCCTTCCCGACGTCCCGCCTAGGAGCGCCGGTGACCTGAACGCCCCATGCAACTGCCCGCAACTCTCCCGAAAGCAGCGGAGGCAAGCGGAAGGGAGGGGAAGTGAAGAGAGCCCAGAGGGGGGACCTGGGTAACATCTATATATTTTTTTATCCCTATGAATTACATCAGATTTTAATTATCTTACATTTTTAAATCTGTAAGGAAATGAAGAGTGCCCTTTTTGTCACCTTTTGTCTGCTAACGAGACCAGTCTCAGGAAGGTACATGATGCACGTGCAGATAACCTAGAAATCTCTGGTACATCTGTACACTGTCAATTACTGTCACTACTATGACTTTTTCATTGTTTTATTGGCCCATTAATGCAAAGACCTCCTCAACCTAAATAAAAATGAACCCCTTGGTTGCTGTATTTTGAAAACAACTGAATAGGTTACAGGTATTACCTTGACATGGGCCTATACCTTTTTTGCAGGTTTTTGCAAGTGTTATGGGAAGCAGCGCAATGCCCAAATGAAAGTATTAAATAATACTTCTCTCTCAAGCTCAGCAAAAAAATACATCCTGAAATTGTATATGTATAGGTATATGTGTGTATGTGTATGTGTATATATATGTGTATGTTTATATATATGTGTATATGTATATATGTGTGTATATATATATGTGTATGTATGTGTATATATATATATATATATATATATATACATATATACAGTGTTCGACAAATCACCCAAAAATCTTCTCGCCGAACCAAAAAATCTACTCGCCACCTAGTCCCGCCCCCAACCCCGCCCCTAGTCCCACCCCCAACTCTAGTCCCGCCCCCAACCCCGCTTTAAAATAAAATATATAAATAAAATACATTTAATAAATTCCTAGTCAGAACAACATTCGTTTTTGACATAAATGTATTTATTGTATTACATTATACTACAATTAGTCCTTGTTAAGTGTGTGTGTGTGTGTGTGTGTGTAAATGTCGGATCTAGAAATAAAAGCCAGATGTGAATGACTAGTTTCCTGAACCCCTTAACCAGTGTCTGGATGTCCCCGCTTCACAATATCTAAAGCAGCAATCCCGCCTGGGATCTTACCTGATCCGCAGTCCCTCAATGTCCAGGTACCTCATTCCCGTAATGTTATAAGTTTGATGGGAGGTGTTTTCTACCTGTCTTCTGGGTTAGGGGGGATTCTGATGTCTCCCGTCTGAAGCTTGAGAGTCAAATCTGGAAGAAAGCAGTATAGGTTATTTTGGTGTAGTACAGGACAGTTAAGATACAGTATAGAGGGTAAATAAGATATCCAGATACAGAGAGGGGAGAGCGACAGAGAGAGAGAGAGACAGAGAGAGACAGAGAGAGAGGGGGGGGGAGAGACAGAGAAGAGAGGGGGAGAGGGGGAGAGAGACAGAGAGAGAGAGGGGGGGAGAGAAAGAGACAGAGAGGGGGAAAGAGAAAGAGACAGAGAGGGGCGAGAGAGAAAGAGACAGAGAGGGGGGGAGAGAAAGAGACAGAGAGAGGGGAGAGAGAAAGAGACAGAGAGAGGGGAGAGAGAAAGAGACAGAGAGAGGGGAGAGACAGGGGAGAGAAAGGGAGAGGGGAGAGAAAGAGAGAGGGGAGAGAGAGACCAGAAACGGGGGAGACCAGGGAGAGGAGAGACGGAGGAGACCAGAGAGAGGGGAGGCGGGGGAGACCAGAGACGGGGGAGACCAGAGAGAGGGGAGGCGGGGGAGAACAGAGACGGGGGAGTCCAGAGAGAGGGGAGGCAGGGGAGACCAGAGACGGGGGACACCAGAGAGAGGGAAGGCGGGGGAGACCAGAGACGGGGGAGACCAGAGAGAGTGGAGGCGGGGGAGACCAGAGAAAGGGGAGACGGGTGAGGCCAGAGAAAGGGGAGACGGGGGAGACCAGAGAGAGGGGAGACGGCGTGACTGACTGGGGGGGTGACTGACTGACTGGGGGGGTGTCTGATTGGGGGGGTACCTCTGGTGTCACACACATACTCCCATACACACATACACATTCTCCCATATATACACACACACACACACACACACACACATTCTCACACACACACACACACACACACACACACACACACACACACACATTCTCCCATATATACACACACACACACACACACACACACATTCTCCCATATACACACACACACACACACACACACATTCTCCCATATATACACACACTCACACACATTCTCCCATATATACACACACACACACACACACACACACACACACACACACACACACACACACACACACACACACACACACATTCTCCCATACACACACACACACACACACACACACACACACACACACACACACACACACACACACACACACACACACACACACACACACACACACACACACACACACACACACACACACACACATTCTCCCCAATATATACACACACACACACGTTCTCCCATATATACACACACACACACACACATACACACACTCTCTCTCTCTGTGTGTGTGTGTGTGTGTGTGTGTATAAGTGTGTAAGTGTCGGATCTAGAAATAAAAGCCACAGGTGAATGACTAGTTTCCTGAACCCCTTAACCAGTGTCTGGACATCCCCGCTTCACATTCCCCTGGGATCTTACCTGATCCGCAGTCCCTCAATGTCCAGGTACCTCATTCCCGCAATGTTATAAGTTGGAGGGGATGTGTTCCCTACCTGTCTTCTGGGTTAGGGGGGATTCCGATGTCTTTCGTGTGAAGCTTGAGTCAGATCTGAAAGAAAGCAGTATAAGTTATTTTGGTGTAGTATAGGACAGTTAAGATATATAGGGTAAGTAAGAGAACCAGATACAGAGAGGGGGAGAGAGAGGAAGAGAGGGAGAGGAAGAGAGGGAGGGAGAGGAAGAGAGGGAGAGGAAGAGAGAGGAAGAGAGAGGAAGAGAGAGGAAGAGAGAGGAAGAGAGAGGAAGAGAGAGGGAGAGAGAGGGAGAGAGAGGGAGAGAGAGGAAGAGAGGGAAGAGAGAGAGAGAGGGAGAGAGGGAGAGAGAGGAAGAGAGAGGTAGAGAGAGGAAGAGAGGGAGAGAGAGGAAGAGAGGGATAGAGAGGAAGAGAGAGGTAGAGAGAGGAAGAGAGGGAGAGAGAGGAAGAGAGGGAGAGAGAGGAAGAGAGAGAAGAGAGAGGGAGAGAGAGAGGAGAGAGAGAAAGAGAGAGAGGAGAGAGCGGAGACGGGGGAGACCAGAGAGAGGGGAGACGGGGGAGACCAGAGAGAGGGGAGACGGGGGAGACCAGAGAGAGGGGAGACGGGGGAGACCAGAGAGAGGGGGGCAGGGGTGACGGACTGACCGGGGCAGGGGTGACTGACTGACCGGGGCAGGTGACTGATTGGGGGGGTACCTCTGGTGTCACACACATACTCCCATACACACATACACATACTCCCATATATATACACACACACACCCATATATACACACACTCCCATATACACACACACACACACACACACACACACACACACACACACACACACACACACACACACACACACACTCCCATATATACACACACTCCCATATATACACACACCCACATATATACACACACTCCCACATATATACACACACTCCCACATATATACACACACTCCCACATATATACACACACTCCCACATATATACACACACTCCCACATATATACACACACTCCCACATATATACACACACTCCCACATATATA